>NC_031795.1:6054802-6057715 GCF_001522545.3 Parus major | reverse complement strand
GCTGCAGGGCTGCAGGGGCAGCAGGAGCTGCAGGGGCAGCAGAGCTGCAGGAGCTGCAGGAGCTGCAGAGCTGCAGAGCTGCAGGAGCTGCAGGGCTGCAGGGCCCAGCGCTGTCCCCACCGAAGCGCCCGGCGCGGCCGATGCGGTGCATGTAGGTCTCCCAGTCCAGGGGCACGTCCAGGTTGATGACCAGGTTCACCTTCTCAGCATCAATTCCACGAGATGTCTGCAGCAAGGGAGGAGGAGAAAAGGGCAGAAAGTGAGAGCTGAGTAACTCCAGAGCTTTAAATAAATACAGAACCACAGGGAGCTGGAAGGGACCACAGGGGGTCATGTGGGTCCCCAGTCACCCCCAGCACTCCCAGCACGCTGCCCATAGAGCAGCTGTTAGGTGCACAGCAACAGATAAACTAAAAACTATTCCTGAGCCAGATGATGGAATGGGCTGGGCTGGATGGGCTCTAGAAGCACCATCTCATTCCAGCCCCTGCCACAGGCAGGCAGATGAGGAATGGGGGTGATTTCACAGTGAAAAGAAATCACAGTCCATGGTGCTTTATCAGCACATTGATGTTCTCTCCAATTCCAAACCAAATCTAATCCCCTGAAGCAACTTTATGTGCAATACCCCTGCATGCTGTAAAATTTGCAGGGCAGTTAATAAATCTGAAATAGAATTTGTATGAAGCTTGTTTGAAAGCACTAAAAGCTCACCAAGTCTGTGGAAATCAGAACTCTGCAGTGGAATTGCTTTAATTTAGCCATGGCATCAAGTCGCTGATTTTGATTCATGTTGCCTAGGAAGATAAAAATTAGAAGCAGGTTACATTCTTCATTTTATACCCTCACATTCTAGAAAATGCTGCTTTTTATCATCAGAAGTAAGTTAGAAACTTCCTCAAACATCAGTTCCAAATGAGTAAAGAAAGAACAAACAAAACTGGAAAACTCAGTACAAAAACTCAGTACAAAAACAATTCTTTTCCTTGTAGACTGAGTCTTAAAAGACCCATGAAGATTCAAATGCTGTGCTCAACCATTTAACCAGAGGCCCTGCAAGGCAAGACTTAAGATACATTTTCCTATTTTAGGTCTTATTTATGCACAATTTCAGTGGAATCAGAAAACTGTGAGTGGATTTACCTGCAATGCACTCGGCAGGGAAGCCTCTGGATGTCAGTATTTCAGCCAGGTGTTGAGCCCTGAGGGAACACACACACTGAAAACTGGAAATAAAACCCCAGGCCTAACAACACCTGGGCATTCTTGGGTTACTCTCTACAGCCAATGACTGCAATCTGGTATTTTCAGTATTTCACACTGCATTCCTCAGGCTGTATTTCACACCTGAAGTTTGCAGACTGCTCTGAGACCTCACAGCTCCCATGAATTTCTCCAGATGCACAGAAATTTACCCATGCTTGGACATTACAACCACTGCTTTCACACAAGCTTTGTCCAGGTGTTGTTCCAAATGTATTACCTGCTGTGCAAATTTGAGAAGACTAAGGCTTGGTTGAAAGGAATCTTGCCAAACAACTCCTGCAGGTGCTGGGTTTTTTCCTCAAAGGTTTTATGTGGGAGGGGATGGAAATTCACAATTTTGTAGTACTGCTTCAGCCCTGAGCAGGAAACCAAAACAACAGATTAGGAGTTGCCATAAAAACATGCACAGAGTTCTGTAAACATCTGATGCTGCAGCTGAAGGGAAACTGCAAACAAAGAACCTCCAGGAGGAGTTTTTCTTAAAAGACTGACATTTTTTGAATGGATAGAAAAAGCAAAGAGTTCCATTTGTCATGGGTATTTTAAAAATACACAATCACAGGCTGGTTTGGGTTGGAAAGGCCTTCAAGGACCTTCTCATTCCACTTCAAGATTCACTACATCAACACTGGCAATCAACATTCCTAAACTGAACAACTCAGGGGTGGAACTACAAAAACTCACTCGTTCTAAAGGCACATGTTGTGGTTTTAGTGTCCTCCTCTTAATCTACTGCTGACTGTGTCTCTCTGCTTTCATCTGTGCTTACCAAGGAGGCCTGGATCCGTGGGGTTCAGCCTCACAAACGTGGGTTCCCTCATGTACCTGGTGAGAGCAGCAGCCAAGGACTCGGGGTAGGTGGCTGAAACCGCCAACATCTGCTTATTGATGGGCAGGGAGGAGTAGATCCAGCTGAGGGACAAAAGCACAGCAGTTATGTACACAAGGGTGCCAGGAGTCACCACACAGCCTCGAGGGAAGCCTTGTTTCTCACTTGATCTGCTCCTGGAAGCTGCCCTCCTCCAGCAGCTTGTCTGCCTCGTCCAGCACGAAGAGCCGGATGCTGGCTGTGCTCAGGTAGTCCAGCTCTATCAGCTGTTTGATCCTCCCTGCAGGGAGGGAAAGCACAAACACCTTCAAAAACACGAACCCAAACCTGCCAACCTTGAACTTGTGAAGTGTTCCCGAGCTACCTTTGGGGCTGTGCCCAGTTAATGACAACAAACACACCCAAGGCTTCCAACAAACACACCGAGCTTCCCTGGGGTACCGAGCTGGGGAGGGTCACAGCCCACAGCAAAGCTGCTCCCTACCTGGGGAGCCCACAGCTATGTGACACTTCTTCAGCCTGCTTCTGTCCTGGCCCAGAGGAGTCCCTCCAATGAACACATGGCACTCCAAGCCTTCCATTTTTATCCCAATCGTTGTGATCACGGCGTGGATCTGCACTGCGATCTCCCTCGTGGGAGCCAGGATCAGGATCTGTGTGAGGAATGGATTAAACGGGAGGATCAGAGCCGCAGGATGGCGCTGAGAGCCAAGCCCCAGGGCCGCGCTGATTTAAATATCGGTGTCTCACGGCTTTCCACGCCACATCCCCCAAATCAGCGGCTCTGGCCCGGTGTCTCACGGCTTTCCACGCCACAT
>NC_031795.1:6049653-6054506 GCF_001522545.3 Parus major | reverse complement strand
GCCTTCAGCTGCACCGGCGACGGCCGATGGAAGCCGGCGGCCTCCAGCCCCGCCAGCACGGGCGGCGAAAGCAGCAGAGAGCCGAAGTCGGAGGGGCCGCCGGGCACCAGCACGTCCCGGGTGCGGAACCGGGCCCGCGCCTCCGTGGGCGCCGCCATCTTGGCGGGGCGGGAGGGGAAGTCTCGCGAGAGGTGCCGTAATCGCGCGCCGGGCGGGCGCCGTGCCGCCGCCAGGGGGCGCCGCGCGGGAGGGAGAACATGGCGGCGGCCCCGCCTCAGGGCGGGCACGGCGGGCTCGGGGAGCGGCCCCGCTCCGCTCCGCACGGGCTGTGCCCTCCGAGCTCCGTACAGCCCTGGAACAGCCCGAAATCACCGCTGCGTCCAGCTCCTGGCGCTGCACAGACACCCCGAACCCCCGCCCTGTGTCTGAGAGCGCCGTCCGAACGTGCCCTGAGCTGTGGCGGTGCTGGGGCCGTGCCCAGCCCTGAGGAGAACACACAGCTCACACAACACACGATTTATGAGCCTACAGAAAATTCCTACCCAAAATGAACAGTGTAGTATTCACTTAGCAAAGGGCAAATGTGTTAATCTGTACGTGCGTTACTTACTACCCTCTATAGGCCATTTATTTTAAATGGTGGGTGGGTTTATGAATAACAACTTTTATCGTGGCACTTGAGAGGCTCTGGACACGCAGCTTCCATTCACTGCAAGGCGTTTGGAAAATCTCCACAGTGGCTCCCACTGTACCAGCACATAACTGTGTCATTATTCTTCACTGCCGGGCAGCCTAAATGAATTTTAATGGCTTTGGTGTGTCACAGCCTTGGTCACGCCTTTGAAATTCCTCATGTCTGTACTCCTGATGGGGGAGAAAAGTCTGTCAGACTCTATTCAGTTATTATTTTATTATGATATTTTCCTATGGATATCTGAGAAACAAACTCTTAACCCTGCAGGGCAAAGAGCAGTTCCAGTTTGGAGAGCTCGCCTCCAGCAAGGGGAACACACCAGCTGGCTGGGACTGTGCCCCAGAGCACAGGTAACAGCATCCACAGACATTCTGCTCTTCCAATTACTTTTTAATTTTTAGGTGGATATTCTCATTGTTCCTCAAGGGGAAAGAGTCTCCAACATGAGATAATTGTCTCTCGATAAATCTGGGAAAGGAGACAGACAAAGACACCTGGACATAACAAACATTTGATTAAACAGAGCCTTTCATAACCCTTTTAAATTGATGTGATTTGAACAGACAAGAAAGAGCAGCGAGGAGGGATTGTTCCCAGGGGGGAAGGGCAGTGAGGAGGTGACAATACAGCCCCCAAGAGCCATCGCAGGAACTGCTCCCATCTCAGTTTTTCTCACTTACTCCTTCCTCCAAGGTTTCACACAAGTTGCAGTACAAGCAAGGTGATCTGGAGACAGACATTATTCTCTGTGGTGCATTAATGAGACATTCAGACACCGCTGTCATTCTCAAAGACGCTGCTGTTTATTTAATTTCCCTTCAGCTGTTCCATGCAGACAGACTCCAAACCTTCTCCCTGTGTGTGAGACACCCTTGGCAGATTTGTTGTCCCTCTCCCACTGGTCTTGGCCCTGACTGAGGTGTCTGTGTCACATTTCGGCTCCTGCAGTTCTGTCAGTCCATCCCATGAAAGGTTTTGTTTTAAACCTCATTCCTGTAGTAAATCTTTCCTGCTCCTGCTCCTCACTTTGCTGTGAGCTCTGGAAGCGCTGTGCTGTGCCGTGAGTCACAGCATAACGAGGAATCTTCACCCTTCAGGCCTTGCTTTACCTCAGTGACTCTCCAGCCCTGAATTCCCATTGTCGACCTTCACATGTCAGCCCTGCCAAGAGGAATCTGCAGCTCCCATGACATGGCTTTGCTTCTGCTTGCAGTGAGCAAAGGAAGTATTCCTGCTCAGAGCATCCTTTGGAAAGCTTGACATTTCATCTGAATACTCTGCAGGCACAGTGGGTCCTGGGAAAGGATTTAGGTTAGTACAAGAAGCAGATGAGACTAAAATAACAGGTTCTTTTGAAGGGATATAAACTCTCTAGCTTGGGGTCATAAAAATCATTGAGGTTTTAGGATGTAGAAGAGGCCTGCTAGTGAAAGTTCTTCCTCCCATATATACACTGAGAGCATGTTTTATTCCTCCAAGAAAGTGCTCACCACATTTTTGTCCCTGCTAGAAAGCACTCATCACATATTTGATTTTAATTCCATGCTGGAATTTCCCCTGAATCTATCAATATATCAGCTTTAGGTAAATGATGTTCTAAGACACCTCTGAGTGATGCTGCTGATGCTCAAGGTCAAGTGGTCACTATTTCAGACTATTTCAGCCTAACACCTGAAATACTGGGACTTAGTACTTGTACTAAATACTCCCCACAAATTTATCCACTTCCTCCTTTTGTTATAAATCTACTCTTCATTTCCAACACTTAAATTCTTGTTGTGACTTTGAAATACTGAGGTAAAATGCTCATGGATAATTTGTATTGGCTTCCAGAGCTGTTGGGTTGTGTCTATTTTAAGAATATGTTCATTATAGATTTGGACATTGCTACTGCAAACAGGCACCAGCCTTTCCTTATTCCTTTGCCTTCAAAGGATTTGTCTTTCAGATCTGCCAAGACATGGAATTATTCAGATCAAATCTGGTTTACATAATATTTGTAGGATATTTTGCAAGTGAGATAATCTCATCCTCCTCTCCCAGATGTTTTCAGATTAATACAGGGAAGTTTCTCTGTTCTCTGCAGCACGTGTGAGTCACTCTTTGGAGTGTGGGACATATTTGTGTGTACACTGCCATGGAAACTGTGTTTGTTCTCTGTACAGTAGAGCCCAGGACAGTGAAAGGGCCATTGATGCCAGCAGAGACAGTGACTGCATATTCACCACCAAAAACTGACTCCGAGCACCCTCCACATCCACTTCCCTCTGGAAAAACAAGCTGCATGGCAAGTTACCAGGGAGCAGCAAGTCTTGGGAGCAGCAGAATCTTCTCTGTTGCTTTAGTAACTGACAGAGTTGTGGGTTTTTCCCTGCGAGGCTGGTGCGTGGAGATGTCAGAAATAATAATGATGATGAGGAGGAGGATGGTGATGTCTTACATCCATCTAAGGCTCATTTCAGTGCCCTCCTGTGCAATGGATTTGGTTCCCTGTCAGGCACATTCTTCACGAGGATCACAGAGAGCTGCCCAGATTCCAGATGGAGCCTCAGCTCCATGGGGGACTCACCACAGGCACATGCACGGGTGCAGCTGCAGAGAAAAGCAAGCAGACCTAAGGGCTGGGGTCAGAGCAGCAATTTCAGCTCTGCAGAGAGAAATGCCAGCATTTCACTCCTGTTGTTTTCCTCCAGATAAAAAAACATCATCCCTTTTTAATCTTAGATACCAAGGTTTGCTAAATTATCTTTTCAGCTCGTATGAGGAGGATCTAGGTCACGAAAACGCAGTGAGCTGAGATGAAATCCAAGAGTTCAGCACAAGGCAGCACAGTGGCTGCACAAGGAGCTGCCCTGGCTCTTACTCCTGGCACTCCAGGGCAGGCAGAGCAATGCCAGGAGCTGGAATTTGGCTGGAGCAACCTTAAAAGTTTTATTTTGAGGATGGGGCATATTGAGGCTGGGGCATGTCAGAACTTTATAAATGCCACAAGTGCAGAGGCTGTATGTACTAAATGGACTTAATGGAAGAAACAGTCAGATTTTCAGGGCTATTTTACCTCCCTATGCACAAATATAAAACCAAACCAAGTTCTGACATTGTATCCTTACCTATGGTGGCTGGGTGTTTCTGCCCCAGTGGGTTTAAACAAGGATGGATGCAATTCAGGTCATGCTGCAGCTCAAGTGGGAGGAAATTCTGAAAGGTTTGTCGTCAGTGTGCAAGAAAGTCAAAAGGAAAGAAAATTCAGCGATAACTACGCTTGTTAGTTCAGCAAAGAGCAGTCACGTGGGAGCCTGGAGAAACCAGATCAATGAACTGAAAGACAACAAATGAGATGAGCCTTCAGCTGTGAAGGGATGGATGTTTCCTCAATCAGGAAGGAACGAGGCAGTTCATACAAGTGGAATACTCCACTCTGAAGGAGTATTCTAATTTTTGCCCAAGGATCTCAGTTTTTCTTTTTATCCTGAAATAAACCATGTAGCCTTCTGCTTGAGGGTGTTTTATTCTTGGCTCTGTGTTTTCTCAGAGATCTGATTTTCCACTGCACTGCACCATCTGCTCATGGTTTACACCACGACAGAGCGGAAGGAGTGCAGGGCCTGGCATGAGGTGTCGGTGCTGCTTTGAACCAGTTGTCTACACGCAAGAGAAAAATGCTGCTTAGTAAGGAAATCCTACTGAGAAAATATTTCAGATTTTTTCTCTTCTCTTGCAAGTTTCCAGGAGTTTGGAGCACATGAATATTCCAGTCTTTATTCTGTGCTCATGAACTCCTTTGTCAGTCTCCTGGGACAGGAGCAGCCCCGGAGGCTGGAAAATGGATCAAAAAGATGTCCTTAGCAGAAGCCAAAGAGAGCCAGGAACCTCTTGCTGTTCATCTGCCAGAAGATCACAGAGTTTGGTGTCTTGCAAAAGAGGCACAGGAGCTTGCAGCATCTGCCACTTGCTCTGTGCACGTGCAGCTGGCCCCTGAATCCTCGGCACGTGCTGAAGGTGAACACTGTGTAAGTTCAGTTTGATCCTCCCAATAACCCTGGCTGTCACTGGGATCTCTGCTGTACTGTGACACTCAAACAGGAGGGTGTTAGTGCAGCTCAGGAGTGATGAACACACCTGGCTGCTGAGCCGGCCCTTCTCACCGTGCCTGGGACAC
>NC_031795.1:6048007-6049183 GCF_001522545.3 Parus major | reverse complement strand
CTGCAGAGCTCTGGGAACCTGGGTCATCATTCCCTGCTCGTTCCCTGTGCCTCAGAACTGCCCGAGCCAGGGGCATTCCGGCTCCTGTGGGGCCATCCCAGCCTTCCCATCTCTCATTCCTGCCCATCTCTCACCCTGCCATATGCTGGGATGGGCTGTGGACATCCACACCCCAGCCTGGCCCCTGGGGAACAGCCAGCTGGCCAACAAACCCTGCCAGGTTTCAGGGAAAAAATCATAGCTGGGCTAGCTGGCTTTCACTGCAAGAAAGACCCGAGACTGGCAAGCACCCACTCACATCATGGCATGGCCTGCTGGAAGTGATTCGCTTTTTGATTTGTTCAATAAATTAATCTCTTTACTGCCCCGTGTTCTACAGAGCCTCGAAGAGAGAGGCTGTTCCCATGCTGAACAGATGGGAAATGGGAACCCTGAAATGAGCCAAGAGAAGGGAAATTTTGACCCATAATAACCGAGACACTGGAAGGATCAATAAGCACTAACTCTGGAGTGTTTCCCAAACACACGTGAAAGGGCAGATCGCAAATTTCTCATTTAAATTGGACTTTGACACAAAGGTCAGCTTTCAAATACACCAAAACCGATTTCTGTAAACAAAAAAGCAAACAAACCAAATCTTACTACCTTCTATAAAAACTGTTTTTCTCCAAAAAAATAAAGACCTAGAGAGGCAAAAAAATTTAGTCAGTCTTTGTGGAATTTATTTGGTTTGAAAACTTCAAACCCTTTCAAATTCAGCAGTTACGAAGCCTGATGATCCCAAAGTGTTTGTATTTTTGCCCGGCTCGCTTGTCCATCTGTTTGGTGTCCTGTGGTGAGAAGCAATAGTAGAAGTTGTTGATCTGAGATAAAAGAATCCCGGTCTTAGAGGGGCTCATCCGTAGCTCCGACATCCCCCGGAGTTCTGCAGGCGCTGCTGCGTGCGCTGAGTGCCACGGGCTGAAACAGCGAGGGGAAACTTCCGAAAATAAACCCCGCTAAAACACTTTGAACACCTGTCTCTGATCTCTGAACACAGCTCTCTGTGCGCTGGTCCTGCCACAGGGCGCTCGGCTACCGGCACGGGCAGCTCAGTGTGTGTGTCCCTGTCCCCGGTTACCGGCACGGGCAGCTCCAGCTCAGTGTGTGTGTCCCTGTCCCCGGTCACCGGCAGCT
>NC_031795.1:6047133-6047566 GCF_001522545.3 Parus major | reverse complement strand
GGCACGGGCAGCTCAGTGTGTGTGTCCCTGTCCCCGGTTACCGGCACGGGCCCCCGGCCGCAGAGCATCCCTCGCACACAAACGGGGACACCGCGACTGGGTGGCTTTGCAATTTCTCCCGATTAAAGCCATGTAGGTTAATCCGTGCTTTCGGTGGGGTGGTCCGCGTCTGCGGAGCAACGTGCACAAACCAGAGCGCGACAAACCAAAACACCCAACTCGGGCCGCCAGCAGGGCCCGGGGAGCGCTCGGGCGGAGCGCGGGGGAGCGCGGGGCTGGATCCGGGGAGCGCGGGGCTGGATCCGGGGAGCGCGGGGCTGGATCCGGAGCGGAGCGGGGCTAGCTCGGAAACAGCGCTGGGCTGGCTCGGAAACAGCGCTGGGCTGGCTCGGGAGCAGAGCTGGGCTGGCTCGGGAGCAGCACCCGCCGCCTC
>NC_031795.1:6044692-6046925 GCF_001522545.3 Parus major | reverse complement strand
CAGCCCCACGGACACCGGACAGCCCCCCGGAGCCGCCCTGCGGCCACCGGCCAGCCCCACGGCCAGCCCCTCTCCCCTCCCCTCCCGCGGCGGGGCCGCGCCGAGCCGGGCCATGGAGCAGCACCTGCGGCGCCTGCGGCAGGAGCTGGTAAGGGCCGGGGGTCGGGGCACCGGGGGCCGCTTTGGACAGGGCTGGGAAGGGCCGGGGGTCGGGGCACCGGGGGGCGGCTTTGGACAGGGCTGGTAAGGGCCGGGGGTCGGGGCACCGGGGGCCGCTTTGGACAGGGCTGGGAAGGGCTCGGGGTCCCGCCGCTCCCATCCCCGCGAGCGGGGGCAGGTCCCGGTTTTGGGTCCCGTTTTTGGGTCCCGGTTTTGGGTCGGGGTCCGTCCGGCTATCGGAGAGAAACCGCGGCGGGGCCGTGCGGGGGCTTTAGGGACAAGCACAGGTCAGAAATGAGAGGAGCAGCCACACAGATGGACAGGAACAACTTTCTGGGGATGCAAGGGCTCTAAAAGGAGCGCGCTGGCACCTCCGGTACCCTGTGGAAATAGTTCTTTAATAGGAAAGCCTTTGTCAGGAACGAGCGCTGTTTTCTCCCTCCTGCCGCTCCTGCCCAGGGGTCCCCTCGCTCCCGGGGCTTGCTGGGCTTGTCCTCCAGCCCCGAGGTGCTGCTGCTGCTCTGGGGCTGGCTGGGGTGGGATGGGAGGAGGAACTGATACTTCCCAAAATAGGGTTCCAGCGGGTCTGGCTCGGAGTCTGCGTTGATAAATAGATAATGAGAACAAAAGGGGAAGACAAGGCAGAGCGCGAGCGGCTGGGTGAAGTTTCTGAACGCGAGAAGCTCCCGGTTTGGACTGGAAAGGAGGTTGGTTTCAGCTGGAGTTGTGTACAGTGCCTGCATTGCAGGAAACATTCCGTGTGTAAAACCAGCGAGGCCAAGTTCCAGCTGTGCCCAGGGCAGGAGAGCCCTGTGCTCCTCCACACCCCGGGCTCTGGAGAAACACGGGCTGGGGCAGTGGCCTTTCACTGCCGAGAAATGTGGCAGCAGTGACATTTAACCTGCTGGCGTTCCCAGTGTTTCCCCAGCAAACACAGGAGGTGAAAAACAAACTAAAACAAAGGAAAATGGGAGTCACTGGTGTGCTGTACACTGAGTGTGACAAATGAAATGCAAACTGGGACATGTACAGAATAATCTGAGAGCTCTTGAAAATCTGAGTTGGGAGCTGGGATGGGAGAAGGAATAATTCCCAGAAGAACATCCTAAGAATAAGGTTCCTAAATCAGTGTTTTGTCTTCTAACCAAATCTGTTTTGTTATGTGAGCAATATTTTTGTAGAGGAGCCTGAACATTGCACCTCTGAGTCTAAAACGTGCCTGTTTTGTAGTGCCAAATATAACTTCTGAAGAGTCAATATATTCAACAGAGAGGCAGATCCCTCACACTTAATGTACAAGCCAGAAAAAAAAATAGTGCTTTAAATGAGAAAACTCTGTCTTTCCTCAGTCCTTCAGTCCTGCAGAAATGGATGTTTTCAACTGTAAAAATGCAACAGTTTTTATTATATTAATGAATCATGGCTTAGCCTGGCACAGATCTGTGTATGCTTGGCTTAAAAAACTGGCAAGGGACAGATACCACCTTCAGCTGGACAAGTTGTGACTTGACTGAGAGCAGCCTGGGTCTCCTCACGTTTGGTTTTCACCAGTCCCATTCGTTCCCCCGCCCACCACCCGGGTTTTGTTGTTCAGACTTTAAAACTTCCTTTCCCACGGGTACTGCGGGGATCCTGCGGTTGTGGGCGCGCTGTGCAGAGCCTGGGGTCACCTCCTGCAGCCCAGAGTGAAAGTGGGAACTGCAGCACTGGGATCCCGAGCAATGACAGCTTGTGAAAATCAGTTCTGGAATGAAAAGAGATGAATGTTTCTGTACAGAGCAGCGAGCAGCTCGAGGGCCAGCTGGGCCCATCTGCACCACGGGCAGTGGGAGCTGCTCTGCCACAGCCTCGCTGCTGGGCACGTCCTGGGATGCACACGGGAGAATGCAGGAATGGTGAGGATGGCTTTGGGCACCCGGGGCCAGGGAGCCTCCCGAGCGGGGCATCCCCGGGCAGTGAGAGCACAGCCGGCTGTGCTGTGCACCATGAGCATCCCTGCTGTGGACCACGAGCATCCCTGCTGTGGACCACGAGCATCCCTGATGTGTGCCACGAGCATCCCTGCTGTGTGCCA
>NC_031795.1:6037638-6044221 GCF_001522545.3 Parus major | reverse complement strand
ACTGTCCCATTAGCAGTTTAGTTTGTCTCCTCTGGTCTGGTGAACCAGACTTTTGGGCAGTTTTGAGGAGGGGATTGTCTCAAAAAACAGCGGATGTTGGCACAGCTCCCAGTTCCCAAGGAAAGGTTATCTTCCAGTGCAATTCAATCCCCCAGCAGTGTGAGATAGGAGGATTCCAGCTCTGTTTTTTCTTTCCTTTGCTTTGTTCATTAAAAACATATTTAATTGCTGCTGCTGTTGGCTGTGGCTGCTGGTGAGCCCCCAGTGTCACCTGTGCCTGAGAGCACAGCGAGCTGTGCCAGACAAGTCACCGAGCAGTGAGCCCTGGCACGCTCACCCTGCTCTTCCCATTTCCTCTGGGAAAGCTCTGCCAGGGCTCCCGAGGATGAATCTGACCCCTTTCAGGCACTGAGGGAGAGCTCTCCCGTTCCAGTCGCATGTTTTCCATTGTAAGCTGATAGTTTCTGGCATGTGTGGTGTCCCTTTGATTGGAATTCATTCAGAAGCTTCCACATGCAAATGCTGCACAGGCAGGAGAGCCTCAGCTGACACAGCCATTCATCTGCAGGCTGCTTCCAGGGGCTGGGATCCCCATCCCAGCCTGACACCGGCCTGTGGAGCCATTCCCAACACGCTGTGCCAGCTCTCTGCACCCAGCCCCGGCTGCAGGAAATGCTCAGGACCTTCTTCTCCTCTGGGGAGCCCCTGGAGATTTATGGACACGCTGTGGCTTGTGGGATGTGCAGCGCTGCTGTGTGGGTCTGGTGATGGAATAAGCTGTGCTTCTGCAGCCCTGTCATCTGTCCTTCCCGTGCAGTGTGCCCCAGAGCTCGGGAATGTGCCATTTGTGCCATTAATCCCCATCCTCAGAGCCCTTTGGGCTGGATCAGCGCATTCAGAATCTGCAGACGTCGTTCTGAGGCGCAGCAGAATTGTGCCTGCTCCCCGAGCCACAGAACATTCTGTCAGCTGAGGGATCAGATTTAACAGATTTAACTCAGAGGAGTTCATTTCTGTGCACACAGACACACTTTGCACTGATGTGCAGCATCACCCATGGACCGTGGGAGGGGGCTGGGGGCTCATCTGCACTCAGAATAAATCAGTTTTCTCTCTGGGCACTGCTGGGTCCTCAGGGTAGATTTATCTGGGACGTCGGGTTTGTGTGGCTGTAACAGCCACGTCAGCTGTGCTTGTAACTTCACTTGGCATGCTTTGGTTTTCACATGAATCCAGGATATATCTGGGGGTTCTCTTTTTACTGGGAGGAAAAGTATTAAAGTCACTACTCTGACTTGAACTTTTAATGTTCTCCCTGCACATTTGTCATAAATGCACTGAATTACTGAGTTTGATAGAGTCTGACTCCCTTTTTACATTAATTTATGTCCTGGTAGACAATGTTTCTTGCTATGAATATCCTGCAGGAATGGAACATTGGGTCCGAGTGAGAAATACAGCCAATTATTTTTACTCTTTGTCTCACACTGGGTCCTGTTCCGGTAACTGCGTCACGCTCCGAGAGGATCTGCTGTGTTTCCATTCCTGCTCCCTCAGAAGGGGCAGCTCGGCTGTTTTGCAGTCTGGGAGGCACAAATGAAGCCCTGAGGGTCTGGTGTCGCTGCTCCAGCTCCAGCAGGTGGGAACAGGCAGCTCCAGGTGTGTCTCTGCTCAGGCTGCTCCCTTTTTGGGTGGCTGTACCCCTGGCTCAGCAGGCAGCTCCAGAAGGTTGGGTGGTTCACAGGATCTCATTCCTTGGTGTTCCTGGGGAGAAGGTGCAAAGGAGAGACTTGACAGCAGATGTCACATCTAACTGGGGAGAGGAGGCACTCCCAGGCCTTGTCCTCTGGGTTATTTCCAGAGCACTCACCTAAAGATGAGGATGGATTTTTTCAGAGTCCCAGCTTCACATAACCAGGAAAAAAAGAGCAGATTCCTGGGGAAGCAGGTCTGGGCTGAAAAATGACACTTTGAACCATCATCTTCAGTGGCCAGTGTGTCCTGTGCTCCCTCTTATCCTTGGGTTGAGTAAAAGTCTGAGACTGGAGTTATTTCTGGCCCACTTTTATCCTGGTTGAGGAGAATTGATTTTTCTGATTTGCCTTTGAACACAGGGAGTGTGATTGGGAAGCACAGAACAATATCCCTGCAGTGGGAAGGAAGGTGGAGAATGGAGTGATGTGAACATTCATGGTTAACATCTGCTCAGGATCTGTTTAAATTGTTGTGAGGGGGAGTCCCTGGTTCAGTGTCAGCATCCTTCCTCTTCAGATAAACTGTGAGCTCACAGTTAGCATCCTCATGTACCCCTGACATACCCTGGGGAGACAAGGAGTAAAAGAAGGACTTGAAATTACTGTGATAAAACACAAGGACTGAAAGATGACTGCAGGCCCTTGGCATCCTCCAGGGGAAGGAAAAGGAAGGTGGAACTGGAGCTGGGGAGCAGCTCTGTGTGAGCTGTGCCCAGCCACAACTGCAGCCTCGTTGGGGATTAATCCAGTTAGTGACCCAAAGGGAAACACAGGAACAATATCATCAGCTCAGCAGTTCTAAAATAATTTCAGTCTCTATTATGTCATCTGCTGTAAATACCGATTGTTTGCTGCTGGCTCTGTTGCCCATCAGAACTATTACTAAAAACTATTTGCCATTTGTTCTTTCCTGTTCTCTTAGCAATAACTTCCTCTCTGAGCATTTCTTTTACCTAAGAGCTGGACATCTGTCTTCCTCCTCATTGTGACAAACACTCAGGGCTCTTCTCCCCAGCTCTGCTCAGCTGAGTGCTGGGGGTGTCTGGGCTTTTCCTTCCCATCAGCATCACCAGTGTGATGTGGGCAGGGGCTGGGGCTGTGGGAGAGCGACTGCAACTGGGTTCTGAGAAGTGAAGGGAGATGTTAACAGAGAAACAGCCGTTCCCAAATGGCTGGGAAATGTTTGCACTTACCTGGGAAGTGGGCAGTGACAAGGAAAACCTCCCTTGTTTGGAACTCTCGGCTATTTGAGGCTGAATTTGATGAAATGCCAGGACTGCTGGAGGAGGTTCCTTGGGACAGGCTCTGCTGTGTTGATCAGAGGTGGAAGATCACGGATTTCCCAAGAGTGTGAAGCAGCTGTGGGTTATTGTTTGGGGAGTGAGGAGCTCATGGGAAGGGTGGCTTCCAAAGCACTTGGTGCCTTTGCTGCTCAGGGTGGTGCATTTCCAGTGCAAAAACCACTCTATATATGAACTCTGGCACTTTCTTGTTTGCTTCCCCCCATGTTGAACATTCCCTGCTGATGGTTTGAAAGTGGAACTTTGAATTTTGCGCTTCAGTTTTCAGTGCTTGGGGTGTCTTAGTTTGAGCTTTGCTGTGGAGGAGAACTGAGGCAGAGCTGCCTGGGTCTGACCTGCTCAGGAGGAGTGAGCCAGGTAATGCCTCAGTGCTGGAGAAAGGAACCTCTCCCATCACACAGCAGTCCCAGGCACTGCAGGAGAACACAGCCCTGTGAGTACTTGTCTTGCTGTAAAGGGCATGAGTTGGCTTGTGCAGAATTAGACAGAAAATATTTCATGCCAATTTTTAGGGATTGCAAAAGTTCCAGGAATAATGAGATCCAATTTGAGGCATCTCATTTTTTACTGGTTTATAGAGACAGATTTAGATATCTGCATGTTGTCATGGTTCTAAGAGGGCTTTTTTTGGAAGCCAAACAAGCGGTGCTATTGAGGGGCCAAGTGTCTCAGATGAGGAATGCTGCTGGATTTGTGCATCAGGCTCTGTGCAGAGCAGAGTGGGGTTTGCAGAGGCTCAGGCAGAGATCTCCTCGTGTCCAGCTCACACAGCAGCACCTGCTCGGGCTCTCTCCCCACACCACCTGAAGCTCTCTGGGATTCTCATTCACGCTCTGTGTGCACTCACAGTTCATCACAAATTTGAGTTCCTTCTGCATGAAGTGAAGTGAGGCTACAAGGGCTGTCTCTTCAGCCTGGAGCTCCCCTCTCCTCCAGCAGTGCATCCATTTGATTTCCAGCCCTATCTGCTGAATTATCTGCAGAATCCCTTTTTCTTCTCTCAGACCAATGGTTCAGTCCTGACCCTCTGCCAGCGAGGTTGTCTCTCTTCTCTGGGACATTGTTCCTTTCTGGAGACTCAGAGAAGCCAGTCTGAACTTGGGAGAGCTGAGATCTTGGCAGGGAGGAGGGGCTGGCAGTTAGACACTGGGGAAGGTTTATTTTCCCTGCAGAATTTTCTTTCCAAGGTGAGTACTCTTAATTGCAGGTGGGTGGAATCCAAGCCCCGCAGGCTGTTTGGTCACCAGGCAGTGACTTCACTTTGGGTTGGGCTTCCCTCACCCTCCATTCTGTAAAAGACTGAGCAGATACCGTGAAGAGCAAAAGATAAAGGAGAGGGGGTTGGTTTGCTTCATTTTTTAACTTGCACAACCCGAAATTGTTGTTTCAAGCACAAAGCAGTGTTTGCCAGCAGAGTTAGAGGTCTCAGGATGTTGAAAGCTGTCGCTGCTGGAGGGATGGAGCATGACCAGGGCCAGCCATGGAGCAGGACAGAGGATCCCAGCCCAAAACCTCCTCCTCTCCTGTCCTGTGCTGCCAGGGACAGCTCAGCCTCGGCATCCCCACCTCAGGCATTCCCAGGAGAGGCTTTCCACACAGGAAAACATCTCCTCTTCTTTTCCAGCGCTTCAGGCTCCCCAGTGTGGTGCTGGCACCAGGTTTGGCAGCCCCAGCTCCGTTGTTCAGGAGAGGTGCTGGCTTTGGGCTCGGGGCTGTTCCTGCTGGGGGCTGGGTGCTGGTTCTGGGTGAGGAGCAGCCCAGGAAGGGGTAATGCTGCTCACCAGTAAGGGTTAATGGGCTGCCCCATGGCAGGACAGCTCTCTGGGGCTGGGGAACGGGGCAGGTGCCGGGGGTGCAGGAGCCCAGCCCCAGCAGGACCCTGCGCTCCCCACGGCGCGATTACTGCCAGGGGATTTGGTGGGAAGTGGCCAATGAGGGGCCAAGCTGGCTCCAAATCCAGCTTTTCCCAAAGCCCAGATAAAACAGACTGCCATTAATGAGGCAAGAAAGGTTAGGACGAGCAGCATTACAGCAGATCTGGAGAGGTAAGGTGATGGTTCTGTCTGAGGCTGGCAGAGCATCTGGCCCCAGTGGGAACCAGGAGCTCGCTGAGGCTGGAACTGGGACAGGATTTGCACGTCTGCAGCAGGAGTTTATTTGCTGATGTTAAGAAATGCCATAGCTGGAGGCTCTGGGTACTGGAATCAGGAAGCTGAGTACAGATTTTCTGTGTCTTTGTAGCTGTGTGCTCATTCTGGGTGATAAACAAGTTTCTCGAGAGGAAAGCTCTGAAAAATGTCTGTAACCTGCCGGTGAGTTTAGTTTTAGGTTCTGGGGTTTGAAATGGGGATTTGTGGTCAGAAAGTGTTGAGCAGGTTTCACTTAGAGAGCTGGGTTGTCACAATTTTCTGATGGCTGCTCTCTCTCTGCTCAGCTGCACGTAGAGATGGAAATAGAGCAGCTAATTGAACCAGCTTCGTTAAAATGAAGGAGATGTAGCAAGTAAAGCTTGGTACTGTAAAACTGGATATAAGAAAAAAGTAAAAAGCTGGGATTTTTTACCCTAATCTTGAGATCTGCTGCTGTACAAAAAATGCTGCTGAGCCTTTTAGTGCTGGTGACAGCGTGGGCTGAAGCTTCCCTCGCCGGGGTAATCTTCTGCAAACCAGAATCTCTTCTCAGCCCAGTGTGGCACAGCCTCACCTCCAGCCCTGCCAGCCCTGCTCTTCCTCCCCCTCCTAAAAAAGAAGTGGCAGCTGTTGGG
The DNA here is from genome assembly GCF_001522545.3 of Parus major. Classification (NCBI taxonomy): domain Eukaryota; kingdom Metazoa; phylum Chordata; class Aves; order Passeriformes; family Paridae; genus Parus; species Parus major. Next base: position 6,038,402 of record NC_031795.1, on the reverse strand, counting down.
AAGGGAGCCCGTTTGCTTTCTGGTGCTGCTTTGGGAATATGATCCAGATCCTGCATGAGACAGAGGAAGCAGCAGAGCGAGAGAGAAGGGGGGAGCTGGGAAGCTCTGGAGAATTACTTGCTTATTTTAAGCCTGGTGTAGAAAGTTCAATCTTTGTAGTGAGGTTCAGGGATGAAGCAGAACTGCTACTAAAGGTCCTAGCCTGGGAATCCGAGAATTCCTGGTTGAATGTAAGTAATCCTAGAGTTTGCTGGTTGTTCTGTGCAAAATTTCCAGTGCATTGAAATGACTTTGATTGTCCTCTAGCGAGGGGTGCCTGTGCTGAGGGCGTTGAGAGTTGTGTGTTATGGAGTAACAATTTAATTCTTCCTGGGGTTTATTTTTAATCTACTTGAGCATTTCAGGTAAGGGAGCAAGGCTCTGTTCTGGCTCCCAATTTCAGCTGGGGACAGGGCACAAAACACTCAAAAGTGCAAGAATATTCCAAAACTGGCAGCAGCCAAAAGCATTCAGAATTCTCCACCTTGGGCTTCTGCCAAGCAATTAATGGAAACTCAAACTCTTTATTTTTGTTGTCAGGTCAAACAATTCACTTCTGTCAGCTCCTCTTATTCCTAGAGGGACACTCCTAGAAAAGTCTAAGGAAAGTTGGGGTGCTGTTGGCTGAAGTGGATGTAGCACAGGTGGGGTGTGTGGCAACTGCAGCCAGGAGGGAGAGGATGGACCAGAAAGCTGCTGAGCCCTTCTCTGCTGCCCTGTGCTGC
>NC_031795.1:6034503-6037388 GCF_001522545.3 Parus major | reverse complement strand
CTGGGGACACTGCTGGGGACACTGACCCACCAGGGACACTGCTGGGGACACTGCTGGGGACACTGCTGGGGACACTGACCTGCTGTGCTCTTCCTCCGCAGCTCTCCATGAAGGAGGTGGGTGACGGGCTGCACGAGCAGATGAACTGCATGATGGGCGCCCTGCAGGAGCTGAAGCTGCTGCAGGTGCAGACAGCCCTGGAGCAGTTGGACATCTCGGGGTGCCGGAGCCCCCCGGAGCAGCGCCGGTGCTGCCGGAGCGGAGCCGGGCAGGACTCGCGGCCGGGCCAGGCGAGGGGACCCTGCCCCCCGGGCCTGGCGTGTCCCGGGACAGCCGGGCTGTGCCATCCCACCGTGTTCCCAGAGAGCCACCACCCTGGAGAAACCCCCTCCTCCTCCTCCTCCTGCTGCTGCTCCCGGAGCCCCTGTGGGGAGGATCTGTGTCCCCCAAAAGGACCTTCCTCGGGGTCCGGCAGAGCGGAGCGTGGCTGGCCCCGCACACCCGCCAGGGACACAGCTCGGGGGTGGCCGCCGTGCCGGGAGCGCCCGGGATGTGACGATGGCCACGACTGGACCTCGTCCCTGATGTCCCAGAGCAGGAACCGGCAGCCGCTGGTGCTGGGGGACAACATCTTCGCTGACCTGGTGGGGAACTGGCTGGACCTGCCCGAGCTGGAGAAGAAGGGGGAGAAGAGCGAGGAGTCCCTGTCCGTGAGCAGATCCCAGGAGCTCTGCAGGAAGTTCTCCCTCACAGCCAACATCTTCAAGAAGTTCCTGAGGAGCGTCCGGCCGGACCGGGACAGGCTGCTCAAGGAGAAACCGTGCTGGCTTCCTCCTGAGGACAAACAGCCCGAGATTTCCAAGAGGTCCAAAAAGATCAGCAAACTCAAGGGGACATTTTACTTGCCCCTGCACGGGAACCTGCAGAGCCATCACAGCAAAGCAGAGAGGTGCCCGAGGGCAGACAGCCGAGGTGAGCACCCCAAAATGGGCTCCAAGAAGGTCCAGGAGTCCAGGGACCTCAGCCAGGCGGGGTTTGACATCAACACAGCCGTTTGGGTCTGAGCCTGCCCCGTCCTCTGCTCTGCCCAGCTCTCACCTTCCCAGGAGACTCCTGAGCTCTCTGCAGGGACAGGAGAGGAGTCGTGCAGGACGTGCTGCGGGCTTCACTCGCCTGCACGTGGAATTTTCTGGACAACTGTGGCTCCAGGGACTGCCTGAGCAGCAGCTGGCGCACGTGGGGAGACCTTTGGGGGCCAATATTTTGCCAATATTGGCAAAAATAATCTTTAGCAGCTTTAGGGTGAGTGGTGCCACAGTGGTGCCATTCCACCATCTCCACCTCAATGGCTGCAGCACAAAATCCACGGTGTGCATGTGTGTGTATGAGTGTGCAAATACATATATATATATATAGTTTTGTTAAAAAAAATCTATTCCTGCTTCTGTGCACTTGAAACTGGGTCATAAACCAGGCATCCAAGCCTTGTACCTGAAGCACTTGTTATTTAAATGGAAAGAAATGAGTTTGAATTTATAAGACTTGAACAATTGCTGAGTGGGGGGCAGACCCCAACTTTGGGGGTGTTTCCCCTTAAACTGCATCCCTGTGCCCTCCCAGCACCTCTCCCTCCCCTGCCAGCTCAACCAGCAGGGCACAAGGCTCAGTACAGGGGGGTTGTGGCCTGGGGGTCTCGGTGGGTTTGCCCCTCTCCCCTCCCCTGGTCCCTGTGGATCACTCCAGGTACAACACTGCTGAAGTTTATTGTTGGATTTTCACCCAGATGCAAAGTTCAATCCCCCATTTCTTGTTGTGTTCCCTGTTGCTGATGTACAAACCTCGTCCTGACAGAACCAAGTTCTTCAGTGTCCGACTCTCCAAGAGTTTCCAATAAAGTGGGATCGGTGTCGTCTCTGCTGTGGGACAGCCTGGGTCTCTTCTGTCTCTGGGGATGTTCCCAGCTGGGCTCTGGCAGTCTGGGGAGCAGCCAGAGGAGGTTCCATTCAAGGGGAGGCTGTAAATCCTGGCAGAGCTCCCTGCCAGGGTGCCAGCACTGCTCCAGAGGCACATCCCCTGCACAGCCCCGAGAGCCTCCAGCGCTGCTTTGGCTTCTCATCCATCCTGGTCCCCCCACAGTGGCACAGGCAGGGGACAGAGGTTTGGGGGAGAGCCTGAGGGCCGGGCTGGGGGAGCCCTGGGGAGCTCAGAGCTCAGAGCCTGGTGATGGAATCACAGCCTCAGCAGGGTCGTGTTCCAGAACCTGTTCCACTCCTGGTTCAGGAGAGCCTCATGTGCCAGCAGGGCATTATTTGTTTTAAACACACAGCTCTGTTGCTGTTGTAACTTCCCAGGGCAGAGAGGCCAGTGGGAGAGGCGTGGAGACAGAATTCTTTTTCTCCTTTGCAAATTAAATATAGGCACAAGGCAGCCGTGTTTGTGCCCATACAAGGAGAGGAGCAGGGCAGCCCCCGAGCTCAGCACTCCTGCAGGAACCTGAGCAAGCTTTTCTCCTTCCTCCTCTGGCCTTCAGGGCTGGTGGCTCCCCCTTCCCAGTGTCTCTGAACGCTGAAAAGCTGCTTGTGAAGCATTTTGTTTTCCTTCTCTTTTATCAGTAGTTTGTCCTGCTTGTTACCTCCCTGCTCCTTTCGGAGGGGAAGCAAAGAGAAGTTTTCCAGAGAGGGGAACGGCTTTTCCTGCACCAACCTCAGTCCCCAGGAGTGTGGCCTCAGCCCTGGGCTCCTCTGAAGCCCAGGCACAACCTGGGGGTCCCAGCCCCGAGCCCTGGGGCACCCCCATGGCCAGGAGCACATCCCAGACGTGTCCCACTGGCCCCAAAGGCTGAGCCCCAGGGAGAGGAGCACTGTGCTGGATGGGGATTTGCTCAG
>NC_031795.1:6030984-6034200 GCF_001522545.3 Parus major | reverse complement strand
TGGGCTCTCGTCCCTGGCATTGCCCTCGGTGCTGGGCAGAGCTCAGCCAGGCTGACACTGGGATGGGAGGTGAGGGACACCCTTCTGCAGGTGTTTATAACATTCAGGCCTGTTCAAGGTTTGTGTTTTGTGGGGAGCAGGCTGGGGGTGTGCAGGATGGGGGGATCAGATGCCACACGGTGGGAAAAGCAGCTCCAGGGATCGCTCCCCGTTCTCTCCCACCGGTGCAGCTCCCGTGGCTCTCCTGAGCCCAGCCCAGCCCAGCAGCTGCTGGGGCTCTCCCCCAGCCCTGGGGCCTCAGCAGGAGCCACGGGAGCTTTCTCTGGAGGAGCAGCACTTGTGGCCCCACGTGCTGTCAGCAGCTGTCCCCGGAGCTCTGGGGCTGTGCCAGGAGCTGCTCAGATCAGCTGCTGGCCTGGTCTGTGTGTCCCTGCTCCAGGAGAGACCTCTGCTTCTCCTTTGCTTCTCCTTTGCTTCTGCTGGCACGAGGAAAGGGCAGCTCTTGGCCCCAGCTGCCTCCCACATCTTCCTTTCCCACCCAGAACGCTGCAGCTCCTGGGCACAGCCAAAGCAGAGCTCCTGGGCTGGTCCTGCCCAGGCTGACCCTGCCCAGGCTGACCCTGCCCAGGCTGACCCTGCCCAGGCTGACCCTGCCCAGGCTGACCCTGCCCAGGCTGGCCCTGTGAGCAGGGACAGAGCCCAGGGAGCTGCTGGCACCCCTCGGCCCCAGGACAGGGTGGGGGCTCCTTAATGTGCTCCTTTTCCAAAGGGACCCTTTGCATGGACAGCTGACCCAATGCCCAGCGTGCTTCCAAACCTGCTGCTCTTCCCTCTGCCTCTCAAGTCTATCTTCAAAGGGTGTTTTGCATTAAAATAGGATTTTCCAGGGTGTTTGCAGTGACAAATCCGGTGTGGTCTAGGCTTCAAACACTTGGAAATAGCGAGAAAATGTGGCTGGGTCTCAGAGTTCACGAGAGAAAAAAATATTTAATAAATATTCTTTATAGACATTCAAATAATAAAGAATATCACCCAAGCCAGACATCCTCCCTAATTTAGTCTCCAGAGCAGGATCTGCTAATAGATCAGAGATGGGTTTGTGAATTACCATTTCACTTCTCCAGGGACTTCTCCTGAAATCATAATGGCTTTTGCTCCTCTTTTTTTCTTCATGAAACTGCCATGAAATTGTTCTCCGTTATTAAGTATGAAACCCACCTAATTAGCACAATGACAGTGTCTAACGAGGCCCTGGCTGTTCTGCAGGGCTGCTAGGAGTGGCTAATCCCAAACACGGGACAATAATTACAGGAGCAGGCTCCCTGTGAGCGATGGCAGGGGCAGCCTGGGCACTGGGATTTGTTGGAAATCTCTGTTCAGTCTCATCCAAGGGCTGCATGAGCAGCACATCCCGGAGTTTCCTCAGCCCAGGCACCCAGCACTGCAGCTCCACATCCCTGGAGTGGCTGAGTGCTGCCTCTGGCCCATATGGAGAGAGGATTTAGCTCTCACGTTAATCCAGTGCTTCTCCAGGAGCTGCTCCTGCTCAGCCTCCCTGGCCTTTCCCTTCCTGGTGCCCACACCCTGCTCTCCAGGCCAGATGGCCTCCAGAAGGCTCCCAAATGTGCCTGTAATTAAAAAGCCTTGATTTTCAAAACCATTTCACAGCTTATTCCTCTGACAATGAGATGGAGCTTCTTGGGCTGCTGCAGGGCAGGAGGAAAGGCAAACACGGCTGGCAGCGTTTCCCTTGGCACTGACACGGGTTCCCTTTACTGTTTGTGCAGTGGCAGGACCAGGGGCAGTGGCTTTAAACTGGAAGAGCAGGGTTAGACTGGATATTGGGAAGGAATTCCTCCCTGGCCCAGCTGTGGCTGCCCTGGATCCCTGGCAGTGCCCAAGGCCAGGCTGGATGGGTTTGGAGCAGGGTTTGGTGGGAGGTGTCCCTGCCGTGGCAGGGGTGGAATTAGGGGATGTTTAAGGTCCCTTCCACACCCTCTGGGCTTCATGAAACTGAAACTGAATCCACTGAAACTGGGGCTCGCTGTGCCCTGCACACCTGAGGCTCAGCCCCAGCCGTGAGCCAGCCCTGCTGCCCTGGAAGCTTTCCTGACTGCACTCCCAGCAAACAATTCCCCCCAGCTCCCCTCTGCCGAGTCCAGCAGTGAACTGCCACATCCTGGCTGGACTCAGATCCCTTCCAGTCAAAGTCCAGCACTGGTTTATTCCCTCAGGCACATCCCCAACTCCTTCACTGCAGCATCCAGCAGCAGCAGAATCCCTTCCCCAGCACGGCCCGCACGTCTCTGCAGGAGCAGCCTGGGGTTCCTTTCTCTTCCCTTTTGTTCAAGTTCATTTGTATCCACGTGGCATTTCTAATCAAGGACTCGCACCCTTCCAGCTGGCAGGCAATCTCCTGTGCTGCTGCTGCGAGAGCAGAAATAAAGAGGAGTTTACTGCAATGATTTCCTCGGCGAGGCTGAGCCGTGGCAGCTTTGGGGACCCCGAGCATCCCTGGTTTGGCTGTGCCCAGCTGATCCCTGCAGCCTCCTCGGGGCCTTTCTGCAGCTGCAGGGATCATTCCTGGCCGGGATCAGCAGCTCCTCGTCTTTTTGGGAGCATTTCCTGCAATGATGGAACTGAGCAAAGCCCCTGAGCTGGCTCAGATTTCCCAGCTCTCGCTGGACAGGAAAGCAAAGGGGGGAAATCAATACCCCAGAAAGAAGAACCACCTGCTTGTGTGTCTGTCCTCCCCTTGGGCAGGCTGGAGGTTAATTTGGGGAGCACTTTGGTGTGCTGTAAATGCCCCCTGCAATCCCAGAGGGCTGGGAGGACACGAGCTCTGTGTCCAGCTCTGCCCAGCTCTGAAACAAACCCAGGGAAGGGGCTGGACGTGACCCCGGGGAGCAGAGGGACAGACCCTGGCACAGGGGTGACACACAGGTGTACTCTGCACTCATTCTGTGTTTCTCTGTTTCTCTGTAACTGAGTAATTTACTGTAATTCCTGGGGCTGGAAAGGCCCAGGGGGCTGGCTGGGTGTTTTGGGGAGCAGGAGCCCCGCAGGGAGCCCCAGCCCAGGGCAGGGGCAGCACCAGTCCCTGCAGAAGGGCCCTGGCTGAGGCTGGCACTGCTCAGCAGGAGCGTGGCAAGGAGCAAACTCCCCAGACATCCGTGTGTCCATCCCCACACTCTGCTGCCAGACAGCACAGATGGC
>NC_031795.1:6028403-6030509 GCF_001522545.3 Parus major | reverse complement strand
CTGTCCCCCTCCCCTGAGAAGCCAAGAGCAGCTCTCGGTTCCTGAAGTCCCTGCAGAGCCCGGAGCGATCCCTTCCCCGGGGTCTCGGCTCTGCCCGGGGGTGCTGCTCCATCTGGAGCCCATCCTGGGATGGCTCTCCCGAGATACCTGCTCAGAGCTTCCCCCTCCTCCTCCTCCTCCTCCTCTCTCTGTTGCAGCCCAATTACCGGCACCCAAAGGCAGCCAGCCAGGCGTTTATGCTGCAGCTGCCTGATCTGCATGTGCTCATGTTAATGGTGTGGAAACCATTCACGGGCGGCTTTGTGCTGAGTTTCCTGTGCCCTGAACTGAGCTCTGCTCGGAAAAGAGAGCGGCTCCTCTGCATCCGAAATCATTCCAGAGGGGAACTTTCTGTGCGTGCCTTACCTGGTTGATGTAATTAATGTGTCAGCAGGATGGTCCGAGCTTTGCACGGAGTGTGAGCCTTAAAGAGCCAAATAACACAGATATTCCTAAGAGGAATTCTTGTTCATTCCTAAGAGGAGTGGGACAAACATTCTATTTGCAGCAGCAGAGCATTGGGAAATTCTCTGGAGATAAGCTGGGCTGCCAGGAAAGTCAGAACAGAATTCTCCTTCCGCAGAGGTTTTTTTATGGCAGCTCTAAATCACTCGGAGATGGGCAGGATAAGGCACCCTGGAACAGCCAGAGCTGCGCCTTCCTCCAGCACCCTGCAGGCAATTCCTGCTGCTCCTCTTCCTCAGCTCGGGGATTCCTGCTGCTCCTCTTCCTCAGCTCGGGGATTCCTCCCTCTCCTCTTCCTCAGCTCGGGGATTCCTCCCTCTCCTCTTCCTCAGCTCGGGAATTCCTGCTGCTCTTCTTCCTCAGCTCGGGAATTCCTGCTGCTCCTCTTCCTCAGCTCGAGAATTCCTGCTGCTCTTCTTCCTCAGCTTGGGGATTCCTCCCTCTCCTCTTCCTCAGCTCGAGAATTCCTGCTGCTCCTCTTCCTCAGCTCGGGGATTCCTCCCTCTCCTCTTCCTCAGCTCGGGAGCAGGGGGACCCCGGCCCTTCGGGGCTGGAACACCCCGGGAGGTGTGATCAGGCCCGGGGCACGGCAGGGGGACAGTGCCACCTCCAGACAGGGACAGTGTCACCTCCAGACAGGGACAGTGCCACCTCCAGACAGGGACAGTGTCACCTCCAGACAGGGACAGTGCCACCTCCAGACAGGGACAGTGCCACCAGGGCTGGGGGTGACAGTGGCACTGGTGGCTCCAGGGTGACAGTGTGAGTGGCACTGGTGGCCCCAGGGTGATAGTGTGAGTGGCACAGGACCGGGCAGGAGCACTGGGCTGCAATGAGAGCCATTTACTGATGCCTTTACCCTTCCCGAGCCCCCAGGAGCTCTCAGCACTCCGTGCTGGAGGACAGAGCTCTCCACGTGGGTCTGGAAGGGCCGAGGCTGGTCCTGGCCTGGAAGAAGCAGAAGTAGAACTGAAGTGACTCTCAGCACTTGGGTTCCTGAGCCATTCCATTTCCTCTGGAATTCGGGCAGCCCTGAGCCCTCTGTGCCGCAGGAAAGGCACACACAGCTCTCCATGGGCACCTGGGCACTCAGACATTGCATTTTGTGCCCAGGAAATTCCCATTTCCAGACGTGTTCCCTGTTTTCCTCTCCACTGCTGGGACTGACGTGGATCCAAAGGCAGCTCTGGATTCCTGGTTTCACCCTCAGGTCTGGGCACTGCCATCATCCCCCACATGAGCCAGGCCTGGGACTGTGGGGAAGGACAATCCTGCTCTGGAGGAAGCTCTGGAGGAAGCTCTGGAGGAAGCTCTGGAGGAAGCTCTGGAGGAAGCTCTGGAGGAAGCAGGAGGTGTTTTCCAGGTGAAACCTCGGCTGCAGCCAGCGTGAGCTGGGGGAGCCCTGCCGGGGGAGAGACAAGAGGGAAAGAGTTAAAAGTCTCCAGGCAGGAGAACAAAAACACCATGGCACTCATGGAGCTCGCTGTGCTCATCTAATTACCTTATTTAACAGGATACCCTCTCATTGATTTTAATTACTCACATCATTTGGGAAGTAATTCACAGTTCATCCCTGCAGGGCGCAGGAGCCGGGGGACAACG
>NC_031795.1:6024294-6027197 GCF_001522545.3 Parus major | reverse complement strand
GGATGAGGATGGGATGAGGATGAGGATGAGGATGAGGATGAGGATGGGACAGGCTGGGAGAGCCGGGGGCTTGGCCAGGAGCAGCAGCACCCACTGGGCTCCCCCAAGGCAGGGCAGGGGTGGGATGGGGGGTCCAGAGATCACCTCCCACCCCTCAGGATCCATGGAATCCACGGCTGGGGTTGGAAGGGACCCTCCAGAGCCCCTCCTTCTGTGGGACAGGCTTTTCCACTGGGGTGAGATGTGCTCCTCAAACAGCTCAGGGATGCTCTCATCCCCCAGTTCCTGCCTGGTTTGGGTTTTAGGGCATTTCCCATTTGGAAATGATTTCTCTGCAGCTTCTCAGAAGCTTGTGCACAACCTGAAGTAATTGTATTTGCCTTAGGTTGAACTCTTTTGGCACTTCCTAAAAATAAACACTCGATTTCTTCTCTTTCCCGTGGAGCTGCCTCTGCTGGGAGCAGAACCAAACAAAATGGTAAAAAATGAAAGGAAATGCAACAGAAGAGAGCCAAGATGGGAACAGCACAGCCCCAAGTCTGTCAGGAACCTACAGCTCCCAGCAGCAAGAGGGTTCATGTCTTAGGGGATGCTCCTGAGCCCCAGCCCCACACGCTGGGAGTTGTTCCCCCCTCGCTGCTCCTGCCCTGGCACAGCTGAGGCAGAATCCCAAACCCTGAGCCAAGCACTTCCCTTGGGAGCTCCTCACCCCAGCACAGCCCCCAGAGAACTCCATCCCTGGCCTTCACCCCCAGAATCTGCTGGAGGGGCTCAGTCCCACCCCGGGCAGCAGGGGAGACACCCAGGAGCCTTTGCCCTCCTTTCCTTTCCTTTCCTTTCCTTTCCCTCCTGCCCAAGAGCAGCTTTTGCTCTGACTCATCCTGAGAGTCTCATTCACCACCTCACACTTATTCAATTATTACTTCAGCCCTGGCCCGCTCTGGGAAGCTTATCTCACACCAGATCCTTCTCAGTCCTGCCCTGAACGCTGATTGTTTCAGAAGGAAAGGGCCAAAAGCTGCCTGTTGGCTGCTGATCAGCCTCTGCATCATGCCTTGAATGAGGGAACACCCTGAGCTCGGCAGGGCAGCAAATCCAGGATCTGCTCCTGCCCAGGCTGGTGGGGAAGGTGCCTCCAGCTGTGTCTGAGCCACCAGAACCAAACTGGGGTGATCAGAGCCACCAGAACCAAACTGGGGTGATCAGAACCACCAGAACCAAACCTGAGTGATCAGAACCACCAGAACCACACCGGGGTGATCAGAACCACCAGGATCACACCAGGGTGATCAGAACCACCAGAATCAAACCTGAGTGATCAGAACCACCAGGATCACACTGGGGTGATCAGAACCACCAGAACCACACTGGGGTGATCAGAACCACGAGAATCAAACCCTGGTGGATCAGAGCCACCAGAACCACACTGGGGTGATCAGAGCCACCAGAACCACACTGGGGTGATCAGAGCCCAAGGGACTCTCGGCTGCTCCTGGCAGCTGCACCGAGCCCTGGGTTCACCCCCAGCCCCAGCAGAGGGTTCTGAGGGAGCCCAGTCCCTTGTCCAAGGACCCTTTTACCCTGACTCCATCTCCTGGCCATGCTCAGCACTTGTGGAACCCAGGGGAGAGGGCCAGGTGGATGCTTTCCTTGCTCCCACTGAAATCCTGCACGTTCCTAGCACCAGTTCAGAACCACAGCTGGGTGCTGTTTGCCACGGGGGTTTCTTGTCAAATTTCGGTGCTTCTGCCCTGGAGGGAATGGAGAGGGAGCTGAGCCAGGTGCAGGGGCCAGGGTGGCACAGAGGATCTTCCCTTCCCTTCCCTCTGTGTTTGGGGCAGCTCTGGTGCTGCTGCAGCTGCTGCTCTGCCACATCCAGCCCTGGCCTTTGCTCTGCTCTGCCTTCCCCTGTTCCTGCAGGTTAATCCAGGCCTGGAGCTGGAGCTGGCCAGTGTTGGGTCTCCCTCATTTCAAACCTCATTTATCATACAGGATTATCCTGCAGGGGCTCCTGTGCAGTCATATTTAATAACATAAACGGCTTCAAATCCAATGATTTCTCCTGTGAATTTAAGCCAAACTGACACGGCAGCTTGACACTTCTTATTTCCAAAGCCAAATGAAAAAGGGGTGTGGGATGCTGGATGTCCCTCACAATGTCACACCCACCTTGTGACCACGGGCAGGGAGAGTCAAGGTGCAAGAGAGCTGGAGGCAATTGATCCAAGGATCTGTAACAGCCTGGGAAGGAAAGGACAGCAGAGCTGCAACACTGCTCCCTTTCACTCAGCACCCATCACTCACCCAGAACGGGTTCTCAGGAAGGGGAGAAGGCTTAGGGATGATTGAGGCAGGGACTGGGCTGGGGGCTGCTGCTCTCCTTGGGGCCGTTCTGGAGGACACCCAGGGGCATCTCAGATCTCAGCAATCCAACCCTGAGCTGCTCCGAGGGGCACAGAGGGTCCCCAGCCCCTGCCAGAGGCTCCAGAAAGCTCCGGTGTCCCAGCCCTGGAGCTGCTCCAGGGTGAATTTGTCCTTTGTGGTGCTTTGGGAGCTTTGGGAAGCAGCTGGGCTGGGCTGTGCCCTCGGGGGTGCCAGAGCATCCTCCCTGCCCACACAAGGGGCTCCTTGTGCCCCCAGCTCTGCCCTGCCCCCCGAGGAAATGCCAGCGATGTTGGAGCTCCAGGGCCTGTTCTGGGGGAAATCTGAGCAGTGTCAGAGTCCCCAAGGGCTGGGGACAGCCAGGACTGAGTCCAGAGCCAGGACAGGCATCTTCCAGCTCCAATCCACACTCGTCCAAAATCTCTGGCAAAGGATTTCATCTGCCCCTGGTGCTGCTCCCTCTGAAGAGAATCCTGCTGGAGAGGAGGGCAGAGGAGCCAGGACAGCGTGGATAACGTGGA
>NC_031795.1:6022605-6023779 GCF_001522545.3 Parus major | reverse complement strand
CAGCCCCAGCCAGGAGGGTGGGAAGGATGTTCAGCCCCAGCCAGGAGGGTGGGAAGGATGTTCAGCCCCAGCCAGGATGGCTAGCACATGCTGGTTATTCACCAAGTGGCACCTGGGCCTCTGGAAAATCCAATTTCATTCCTCAGTGCCTGGTCCTGGCAAAATAAAGAAAACATTCATTAGTTTTGCTGATTTTGCAAAGGTTAATGGTGAACTGAACGTGAATTTTCAAGTTTCTCTGGTGGCTGCAGGATGCAGGACCTCCCACATCAGCCACTGCAATGGCAGGAATGCAGCTCAGAGCCAGAAGGAATCTGGGTTTGAACAACCTGGGAAGGTTTCCCTGCCACTTGTTTGGGTCAACATCACAACCTGCAATTAAAACTTCCCAGTGAGGCAGGACATGTGGGACCATCTGATCCACCCCACACTGGAGGGGAAAACATGGCTTGAAACAACCTTTACAAACACTGCAAACAGATAAATCAATCAATAAACAAACATATAAATAAAAAATAAACCACAGCACACCTGCAGAGATGGCTGGGAGTCTTTGCTGGGGTTTGTGCACAGCTCACAGGCTCCAGTGAAATTTTAAATGTGCCCCTCTGCTCTCAGTAAAATGTCACTGTGCTTGGCTGGGTTTGGGTCAAAAGCAGAGCCTGGGACTTCTGGGAGGTTTTTCTTTTCCTTTTCTTTAGGACATTCTGCAGTGAAGCCATTTTTAACCCAGAGAGATACAAACCAAGTGCTCCAGGACATTCTGTCTGACACGGAACTGCAGCAGCTCAAGCGTGTCCCGGGGCAGAACTGGAGCTTTTGTGCTAAAATCCATTAAAGAAGAACTTTATTCTGTCCAGACGAGCTCCTTGTGGGAGGCAGGGGGGAGCAGAGGGGTGGGAAGCGGGGTTTACACTGCCAATATCCCGATTTAGAGCGGTGGCAGGGGAGCCTGTGCCTCTCCCACACTCCCATCTAGCGGCAAGCACAGCTCGGGAGCGCTCCCCGCCCTCCTCATCCTCCTCACCCCACTGACCCCACTCCCCTCTGCTCCCCAGCCATCCCCAGATCACTGAAATCACCTCAGTACTAAAATATTGTTATGTTTGGTAGAGGTAACCGACCTGCAAACACCGTGTGCCCCTGCTCCTCCTGAGCCAGGGGGTGGCTGCAG
>NC_031795.1:6002575-6022030 GCF_001522545.3 Parus major | reverse complement strand
CTGTCCCTCCATCCAGATGTTTGCAGCCAGTCCTGCTGGGGCTGCACTCAGACCCTGGGGTCGCTGTAATCCATCAGCTGCATCAGAACAGTTTGAGAAAAAGCCGTTTCCAAAAGCTGCTCCCCCCGTTTCCAACACGCCCTGCAGCAGCTCCAGGACACACCACTCTTCATTTCCCGTCTGAAGGAGCAGGACAAGGCCTGTTCTCCCCTGTGAGGACACATTTCTGCTCTCAGCCAGCCCTGTGGGGGCTGCAGATCCCCGAGGAGGGGCTGGGGTCCCTGGGGCTCTGAGCTGCACACACACAGCAGGATGGAACTCACACTTCAGCTCTTTGAAACTTCCTGACACCAACAGGTATTCAAAAAACACAAACCCAAAATGAAACAAAAAACCCTTCAGCTGATCAGGGACCACCAGCCAAAACCAGGTTTGAGGGTGAGGATCATCCTCCAAGTCAGGAATGACCTTGGAGCAAAACCAAACTCCTGCACATCAGAGTCACTGAACAGAGGAAATGTCTGCAGCAACACAACCTTTAAAATAAACCTTTAAAAACCTTCTAAAAATGTTTAAAAACCTTTAAAAAGCCAGGAGAAACCACAGCAGGTGCCTGCTGATCTTTGGGGGGACCCCAACAAAAGCCCTGATCCACCAGGATGGGAGAGGAACTCACAGAACATGAAGCAAACCCAAAGGCTGGAAACGGTAACAAAAACACAGAAACAAAAATGAAAATGTACTAAAATTTAATCATTCATAAAAGCTGTAATTTAATCTGTGACAGTAAAACACAAGAAGCAATATTAGAGTTGGTTTAGTATATTATATATTTTTTGCTTTTAAAGCCATAGAAATCAGTTATCCCAGTTTTTTTCCTATAAAAGACCCATTTTTCCAAAGCATTATGCACAAACATTTTTAATTAGAATACAATGGCAGAATGAAAATAATGATGTTCCGTAACTTTTAAATATAAAATGAAGTCAATGACTCAAAAAGTTATTTGTTGCAGTGAGTTCAAAGGGAAATTTTGGATAATATATATCTATAGTTATAGATATAAAATATAACAGTGGAAAATTTTTAGTGCTTGATGGGGAGAAATTATGATAAAATGGTCAATATGAATTTTAATTATAATAGCAATCTCTAACATTTGAAATGCATCCATGCTCCTTGGGATAATCATATGCTAGAGTCAATTATATTTATTTTCACATCTGTTAATTGCTATTGCAAAGGAGGAGGAATATTGGCTTAAATTTCCAAGAGATATACACAGAGCAACTGCTTTTTCCAGGGACTGTGTGCAAACCACTTTTAAGATCTAAATTCTTCCCGCAGTATATAAAAACCAGGAGAAGCTTCTTCCGATATGTTACTCATTTCCATAAGGTTCTCAAGTTGGGAATGCTGGCACTTTCCATTTAGGCAACAGTTCTTCATTCCTGCAATCTGGAGAAAGAACAGAACACAAGTGGCAGATGATGCAGGGACATTTCTTGCTGTGCTGAGGAGGGCAGTGACCTCCAGGGCCTGACAGTGCTCACAGGCAGCAGCAGAGCTATTTAATTTATTAATAAATTATTTATGTAATTTCCCCACAATTCAGGGCTGTTTGTGGTCCAGAGCAGGAGATTGTGGCAGCTCTGCACTCGTTGTGTTTTATCATGGCCAGACAACTGCCACCCTCCTGTCCCTGCCCGATAGCACCAGAGGCATCAGGGGCTCTGCAATTCCCCCTGCTCAGCAGCCCAGGGGAGGGGGATCCCTTCCAGCTCTGGGGGGTTCTGGGGTGCTCTCAGAGCCCCAGGAATGTGACACCTCCAGAGCCCTGATCCAGGCCTGGGTCAGGGGGCACTCAGGGAGGGACTGGAGGGTGCAGGGAGAGGGGCTTTAGGGCTCCTGCCATCCCAAAGCACAGCAGGGTCTGAGGTGTCTGAGCACAGAACTCCTCCAGCAGCTCCCAGTGTGTCAGTGCTGCTGCACACGGGGCCTGGGAGGGAGGGACAGCGCAGAGATCGCTCCCTCCAGGGCTGGGGAAGCCAAACTCCACCCTGGCTGAGCAGGAGGGATCACCTCAGCAATAGGAAAAGCCACTCAAGGCTCCTCAGTCTCCTTTCCTAAAGCCATTGTTTCCCCACAGCCCTGGGCTGTTCTCTTCTGGCACCCAAAGCTGGGGGGAAGAATCCACCTGGATCTTCCCTCATCCCTCATCCCTCCTCCCTCATCCCTCCTCCCTCCTCCCTCCTCCCTCATCCCTCATCCCCCATCCCTCATCCCTCCATCCCTCTTCCCTCATCCCTCCTCCCTCCTCCCTCTTCCCTCCTCCCTCATCCCTCATCCCTCATCCCCCAGGGCAGCTCAGGAACAGCCCCTGGCCTGCAGAGCTGCTCTGAGCCACCCCAGGGCCACCTCAGGGCACCTCAGGGCCACCTGAGAGCACCTCAGAGCCACCTCAGGGCACCTCAGGGCCATCTCAGGGCACCTCAGGGCACCTCAGGGCCACCTCAGGGCCACCAAGAGCAGGGAGCCGGGGCCTGGCCCAGCTGCTGTCCCCAGGAGTGCAGCAGGGGCCGGCAGCTCTCGGGTGCTGCAGGACAGGGCTCAGCCCAGGACACAGCAGGGACCCCCTGAGGGTGACAAAGGCAGCTGCCATCTGCCAGTGCCCTTCCCTGCCCCCAAATGGGGACATTTGTGTCCCAGACCTGGAGCTGTGGAGCTGCTGTTTCCTTCCAGGAGCATGACACAACAGCTGTGAGCACACAGAGTTCCCTGCCAACATACACAGGAAGATTATTTATAGCTGTGTCCAGCCTTGGCGTGGTTTTTTGGTTGGGTTTGTTTTCAGCCTTTTTATGCTTGTTTTGGTTTGGGGTTTGGTTTGGTTTGGTTTTTTTGGTGGGAAGCTTTTTATTTCTGTGCCATCAAAACCCACATCCCACCCAAAGCAATTTGTAATTGTCCCCAGAGCTCCCAGCACGGGGGCAGCAGCAACACCAGCATCTATCAGAGGATAAAAAGGAAGCAGAAGTGAGCTCTGGTGGCTCAGAGCTCGGTGTCACAGGCCAGAGGGAGAGCCCAGAGGAGCCAGAAGGAAGTTCCTGCTCAGGGACAGCCCAGGGAGCTGTGGGAAGAGGGAAGAAGCCCAAGAGCAGCAGAGGGAAGGGGGCTCTGGCAGGAGCTGCTCTGCTCCCCTGCCCCAGCTGGGATTCAGACACCTCTTACCTGGCTCAGAGCTGCTGCTGATGGGAGTCTAAAGCAGCAGACATGATTTCTTTTTAGGCTTCTTCTTTTCCACTGGTGTTTTTCTATTTATCTGTCTGACCAGGTCATAAAAGATCTGCCAATGAAAAACACAAGCTGAAAAATCCAAGTGATAAAACACAAGCTGTCAAAACCGAGGCAGGCTGGGGAGCTCACAGCTCTTTCCTGCTGGCTGCAGTTGTGCAAATTCAATTAAACTGCTTGAATTTATTAAATGTTGCTCAAGCAGATGCTTGTGGAAGAAGAAACCCAGAACTTCCATCAGTGTGCAGAACATAAGAGAGCTGGAAATTGAGTTTGTCACCACCAAAGCCTTCAGAAGAAGACGGCAATGAAATGACAATTTCCTTGCTTTGGAGATGTGGGAGAAAACTCGGGATGAGCAAAGGGTTTATTAAGACAGGTATAAAACCCTCAAGGATCACCTCATCAGCAGTGCCCTGGGCTGCAGCTCTGTCCCCTGCCTGTCCCTCCCAACATCTGCCCTGAACTCCACATCTCCACCAGGGCCCCCTTTCAGCTGCAGTTTTGTCAATGCTGCTGCTGCCACTTGTTTTCCCAGCAAGACTCAACCCATTTATAGCAAAATGAGCTTTGCAAAAATGCTTGGAGCTGGGTCACAGCGTTGAGGAGAAATATTTCAACCTTCAGAGGGCTCCACCCTTGTCCTTGTTTATTTTTTCCCCTTCCTGGAGTGGCTGACAGCTCACAAATTCTTGTTGATTCCAAAGGAATTCAGAAGACAAAGAAACAGTTTATAACACACTGTAACAACTGAAATTTAAAATCTTCCTTTCTCATAAATTAGATTCTTTAGGTGCTAGTACTGACTGTGAGTACAGATGACTGCAACAAGGTTTCAGGAATGCCACCATCCCTAAAAACAGTCACTGTGCTGCAAGAGCATCTCAGGGCACCAGAAGGACACCTGGATTAAAAGCTTATTATCTGAAAGGTTTGATTCACATTCAGCAAATGCATGGAGGAATTTATCACTCTTCATCTAGATTTTAACAAATTTAGAAACTCCAGAAGCAGTGAGAAAGGAGGAATAAACCCCAGAAGAATACAAATGCTTCCCCAGCCCAGGAGCCAGCAGGACAAACTCCCAGGGCACTGAGCTGCTTCATTCACAATTTCTCTCTTTCATTTCCTCAGCTTTTGTACTTTTTACAATTAGGAAATATCAACTGGCAGGAGACCAGAGACTCATCTTCCAGATAATGACATTCTTCTCTCAGATGTGAGCTCGCTGGAGGCTGCAGACCCAGCAGGGGAAGAGGGAGAGGCAGGATTCCTGTGTGAGGGATGTGGGGTGACACACCAGGCTGTGCCCCACAGAACCCCTGCCCAGGGCTCTGAGGAGGCTCAGTCTGCACCCCCAGCCTGGAAATCAGAGCCCAGCATCCATCCCCCTCCCTGGGGATCTGCTGGATGACTGAGCTGCTCATTGCTTCATTTCCAGCCCTGCTTCTCCTCCAGCTCAGACACACAGATCAATCCCTGCTGGCAGCAGTGGATCCTGAGCCCTGCAGCCAGGCTAATCCAGCCACAGGAGCTGCAATTCCCAGAGCCTGGAGCTCCCTTTCCTTTCCACAGCCCTGCAGCCAGGCTAATCCAGCCACAGGAGCTGCAATTCCCAGAGCCTGGAGCTCCCTTTCCTTTCCACAGCCCTGCAGCCAGGCTAATCCAGCCACAGGAGCTGCAATTCCCAGAGCCTGGAGCTCCCTTTCCTTTCCACATCCCCGTGCAGCCCCTGCTGCCAGCCCAGCCCTGGGCCAAGATCCTGCTGCTCCTGCTTATCACAGCCCCTGAATGGTCCCTCTTATCTGCTGGCACCAGCCCAGCTCTGCTGCACGGGGTCACCTTTGCTTTTGTGCCTGGAAACTTGGCCTCTGGCACAGGCAGATAATTCCCAGCACAGAATAAAAACTTGGTGCCTGATGTGGAGCAGAGCTCCCTCAGCACGAGCCCACGGCCCCAGGGAGCAGGAGAAGGCACCCAGAGCAAAAGGGGGTCCCAGTTAAACTCAGAACTGCTCAGGCCTGGGTTTGGGCACAGTTTCAGCAGGCTGGGGGCTTGCACAGGGCTGTGATGAGGCATCTGCAGCCAGAAATTCAAATGCTTCAAAAGCAGCAGCACACAAGACAAGGAGTACAACGGGGCATCGTCCACGTTTGGAATGGCAGCAGTTATCTTTACAAAATACTCTTTCAGGATAAAGTTTATCTGAGCTAAGAGGCACCCAGCCAACCCAGGACCTCTGCTATTCCTGGCCCCTGGCTATAGAAACACTGACCTGGGAACTCACCCTGCCTTTACAGAGAAAAGGGACCAAAAGTACCCAAATACACTGCATGGCAACAATTTCCTAGGCTGAGAATTGGGATCATCCTGGATCTCCCCAGTTCAGACACACCCAGCTTCAGTGGCACATGGTGGTTACCTCGTTTACGTTGATTTTGGACTTTGCAGACGATTCTAGAAAGGCACAGTTACACCACTGTCGTGCTAAGTTCTGCCCCTGCTCTTTGCCCACGACTCGTTCTTCCTCCAGGTCACATTTATTGCCAACCAGGATCATGGGAACCTGGAGAGGAGCAAGCAGGAAGAGAGATCCATCAGCAAGTTCATGTACAGGGAGCTCTGTGCTGCTGGGGCTCTCAGACTGAGGAGGGGGAAATGCAGTGGAAAAATGCAGTAGGAAAAGTGCAGGGGGAAAAGTGCAGGGGGAAAAGTGCAGAGGGAAAAGTGCAGGGGGAAAAGTGCAGGGGGAAAAGTGCAGGGGGAAAAGTGCAGGGGGAAAAGTGCAGAGGGAAAAGTGCAGGAGGAAAAGTGCAGGGGGAAAAGTGCAGGGGGAAAAGTGCAGGGGGAAAAGTGCAGGGGGAAAAGTGCAGAATGAAGTATGAAAACCAATAAAAATCAGGGGACAAGGATGATGAAGTGGCACCTGCCCCTCTCCAGAGTCTGTCACAGGCCCTCCAAGACGTCCCAAGAGGAACAAAAGGAGCTGTCCCAGCCCAGCCTGGCCAGGGCTTGGAGCACCCTGGGACAGAGGGAGGTGTCCCTGCCCATGGATGAGCTTTGAGAACCCCTCCAGCCCAAACCTCTCTGGGATTCTCTAACACCTTCAACAGGGGAACAAAGCCCACCCAACAATCTCCAGCTCCTCTCCCAGGTGCCACCTGCTTGGGGACAGCAGTGTCCTGAGGCTGCTCCCTGTCCCCTGGGGCTCTGCTGGGACAGCAGCCCTGGGGATGGCACAGGCTGAGAGCAGAGCAGGACGGTGCCACAGCCCAGAACCAATTCCTGTTTCCCCCACGCTGTGGAGACCCAGAATAAACCCCAAAGAGCTGCTGATAAGGGTGTGCACCCGCTCCATTTCCTCAAACATTTCATTCTTTGAGCAGAAATCGAGTCACTTCCAGCTGGAAAATAAATCATTACCTGCTCCATTTGGTAATTTACAACACACTGTTAATATTTATTCCCAGCTTTGAACTTCAGCTTCCCCTTCACACACCTGGGATAACCCTGTCAGCCTCCAGTGCAAGACAGCTGCAGAGCTACTGAGAACATTACAATATCCTCACTGCTATTCCTCCTTAACTTTGAGGGAAATAAAGCACAGCTAAAGCACAGAGAAAGGAGAAAATTCAAATCCTGGAAAGGAGTCTAGAGAAAAAGTTAAATCATGTTGTTCTCAGTCAACTCCCAGCACTTCAAAACACTGTGGCTTCCAGGACATGGGAAAATCTGGTTTTGTGATGGCCCTTAGCAGGTGCTGTGCCTCAAACAACACCACCAAAAACTTACTCAACACTAACCAAGAATATTCTTTGAAAGAAGCTTTGTCTGTAAACATCCAGGCACTTGAGAGCAAACACTCCTTAACCATTTGCAGAAATAAATACAAACACATTCTACTCACATCTTCAGTGTCCTTAACCCGTAAAATCTGTTCCCGCAGGTCCTGGAGGTCGTTAAACGTGGACTGTGCTGTTATAGAATATACTAGTGCAAACCCCTGCCCATTCTTCATGTACAGATCCCTCATGGCTGTGAATTGCTCCTGCAAGCAAATATTTTTTAAAGTAATTAGCTGGTGAATGCAACTAATGAATAGCTCCAAAGGAATAGTTTTATTGTACTGGAGACGAGCATACAGTGCCATACAGCATGGATTTACATATTTACCCCTCACAGAAACCCACTGAAGCATGGAAATTGAATAAAAGCATTAACACTCTCTTTCCCTTTGGGGTTTCTTTTTCCCTTAATAAAGGGTTTCTCAAAAAAATGTGGAAAAGATGAAGAGCAGCAGTAAAACCATCTCTGCAGACAGACTGAAATGCCAGAGTGGGCTGGACAACGCCAGCAGGGACAGGGCTTTTACCAGACCCACACAGCAGCAACTTCTGCAGCTGCTGGTGGGAATTCCCAACGCTTTCCCAGTAAAAGCAAGCTCCAGGGAGCAGCTGGGCTGTGCTGGCAGCCCCCAGGCAGAGCAGGGAGGTGTCCCCACGGGCCCCAGGCTCCCTGGCAGGGCCAGCTTTGCTGAGGAACTCCTCTCCACAGGCTGCTGGCACTGGCTGGGGAGCAGCCCCTGTGCTGGGCTGGGCTGGGCTGGGCTGTGCTGGGCTGTGCTGGGCTGTGCTGGGCTGGGCTGGGCTGTACTGGGATGTTCTGGGATGTTCTGGGCTGTGCTGGGATGTTCTGGGCTGTGCTGGGATGTTCTGGGCTGTACTGGGATGTGCTGGGCTGTACTGGGATGTGCTGGGCTGTACTGGGGAGCAGCCCCTGTGCTGGGCTGGGCTGTACTGGGATGTGCTGGGCTGTACTGGGATGTTCTGGGCTGTACTGGGGAGCAGCCCCTGTGCTGGGCTGGGCTGTACTGGGATGTGCTGGGCTGTACTGGGATGTGCTGGGCTGTACTGGGATGTGCTGGGCTGTACTGGGATGTGCTGGGCTGTACTGGGATGTGCTGGGATGTGCTGGGATGTTCTGGGCTGTACTGGGATGTTCTGGGCTGTACTGGGATGTNCTGGGCTGTACTGGGATGTTCTGGGCTGTACTGGGGAGCAGCCCCTGTGCTGGGCTGGCTCTGGCTGCAGGCTCTGGCCTTGTGTTCCAGCCACTTGCAAAGCTCAGAACCCTCCCAGAGCAGAAGGCTGATGTGGGGATGGCACAGGGGGCAGCAGCTGGGGACAGAGCCCTCCAGGCCACTGGCACTCACCACACTGGGCTGGGGTTATTGAACAAAATCCTTCCCTTTACGTTACTGCAGCTGATTTATTGCTTTTGCTTGGATCACCACTCTTAACAAAGGAACTCCACAGCAATCAGATAAAGAAATGTCACTTACTGTCCCTGCTGTGTCGAGGATCTCCAGCATACACTGCTGACAGTCTACTTCCACTTGCTGGGGAAAAAGGGGAACAAAGAGCTCAGACTCAGTGGTGTGCAGTGGGACAGGCAGGAGGGATCTCAGCTCAGTTTGTTCTTCTGCCACAAAGGGCTCTGAGCAGAGCAGGCACCTGCACCTGCCCAGGGCTGAGCAGCACTGCTGGGAGAGGATTAATCCTGCCCCAAGCCAGGCATTTGGGTCAGCTCATGTGCTCCAGGACTCCCTTCATTAGCAAGGCTTAAATGAGCAGCTCACTGTAAACATCTCAACTTAAGTGAGACTGTAAATATCTCGACTTAATCCACTCCTACAAATCAAAGCACCTTAAAACTTCAATTTTACTATGCTGATGGGAGAGAAGGGAATAAGGAAGAGAGGAAAATTCAAATATTTCAGGGTTCTCACAGTGAGACTTTGCAAATGCTCCACTCCCTGAGAAATGTCTTGGATCAACGAGGGTAATTCCAGGAAAGTCAAGTAAATTTAACAGCAGAACTCATGCCACGATTTAATTTAATTATCCCAGGCAGAAATGTCACAAGTTTTCAGTGTATGTTTTGGTGCCTTTAATGCTGGTGACATTTCTAATCCGTGAAACAATGGGTCACTTGACATCCATCCAGGGAAGAAAGCAGCTCTGTGCCTGGCATTACGTAACAGCTCAGGGATCCTGCACGGATTTCTGCTCAGCAATTCCAGCCCTGCACCCAAAACAGTCCCAGCAATTTCAAATTCTCTTCAGAGAAATAAAAACCATGCTGGTTTACCTTTCTGTATGAATCTTCTATTGTTGGGTCATATTTTTCAACAAAAATTCCCTGAACGAACTGTACAGTCTGGAGAGGAAAGAAAGGAGAAAAAACCCTAAGTGAGCTGAACACATCCAGAAACATTCACAGGAAAAAGCAACATCAGTAAAACTGCTCTGCTGTTTTTATCAAATAGTGAGAAAAAGACATAAAATTTCCATTTTGCAAATGAAATTTGTGTTTTTTCTGTTAAAATCACGTTATTTGAGCCATGTTTGCACAACTTTTTTGCACATCAACTGTTTGCTCTCTTGTCTCAGAAAAGATGATACCCTCAAAAATGCCTTCACTCCACTGCCTGTGACTTTAGGAGGATAAAAACCACCAAATATGGAAGACTTGAGATTTGAGCAGAAGCACTGGCAACCTGTGCACTGTGGGAAATTCACATTTCAATCCAAAGGAGCCCAGAGCTGCCCAGGGCCACTGCAGAGAGCAGGGAGTGCAGCCTGGAGAGCCTCCAGACACTCCCTGTGCACAAAGCACTGCAGGAGGAGCCCTCACTCCACCTCCAAGGATTCCTTCCCTGCACACCTCAACACTTCCCAGGGAGCTGTCAGAGGGATGGGAGCACCCCTGGGAGCCCAGCTCTGTGCTCTGCCTTCTGCCAGGACAGTTTTCCTTCTCCTCTGGGAGGAAAAGCTCCTTCTTCCTCTTCACCCACAGTTATCTGCAGTAAAACAGCACAGGAGTGGCTGCAGATTTGGTGATATTTGTAAAGCAAGGTGATGTGCACTCGTGAAACTGAGAGCTGAGATGCCAGAACTTCATTCTGTCTCTTGAAAATCAACCAACACACACCACATATCTTCTGCCAACCCAACCTTTCACAAGCTTTAAACAGCAAATTTGTGAGGAAAGTCTGAGAAGCCACAAGTACCTCATTTCAAAATCATTCTGTATCACTAAATAAGTGCATCCCTGCTTCTCCAGTCCCACTGAGCAGCTGTCCAGTCTGCCTGAGCACCAGATCACAGCAAGGTTCAGTGGATCACCGTGTTACATCAACAGCAGCAGCCAGAGCTGGAGGTTACAGGCTGTGTTTTTGGATTGTTGCTGGGAATTCAGGTCAGCACCAGCTGCTCCCCAGGGAAGGCAGCTCTGTCAGGCTCTCACATCAGCACTGGCACATCTGTCCCCCTCTGCCTGGGGAACTGCCACAGCCCTGCTCACATGGAGCACTCCTCATCTCTGATGGGCTTCACTTCTATTCATTACAGCCAAAGGAGAGGCCAAGGGAGAAGCTACAAATCTGGGGCTGGTTTTGGGTTATCCAAGGTAGATCCAAGACTTTTAGAAGTTTCCCTCTGTTTGGGTTGTGCAGCCCAACTTTAATTTCCAGTCTGTGTAAGGCTGCACCACTGGGCACTGTAAATTGTGTCACCCACAGAACTCCAGAACAGTTTCAGCCCCAGAAATGGGATGAAACTGTTGTACAGGAAACAAAAGTTGCTAAATGATTGTGGCTTTATAACTGTGAAGGTTTTCTGCTGCTCCAGAAGCAGCAGCAGCCCTGTGCTGGCACAGAAGAGTTAAAACAAGGAGGAGCTGCAGTGAAACAACCCCATCTTGTCATCTGCACTCCAATGCAAACTGAGCTGGAAATCAACACCAGGCTCTTTGTTGCACAGGTCAGTTTATACAGTTGGGAGAATGAAATTTAAAGTGATATTATTTTAAATCCCACCTTGTAACCTCTCCTTGCTAATGCTTGTAAATAAGCACAGACCCTTTGAAAGCTAATTATTATCCACTCCTAGCTGCTAATTGGCACTTTCTGGGTGCTCCTATGAACACAATGGATCTATGCTGCACAGGAATTATCAAACATGCTGACTTAGCACCCACCCTGGCAAAAAGAATTTAACTTTTGTTTACCAGACTATTTGAGTATTTGCATTTCAGCTGTTAAAAAGGTCAGTGATGGTGCTGACTCAGACTTCACATCACCGAGAAGGAAATTCAAGTATGTCAGATGCTGAGTAATTTTTATTTACAGCATACTACTAAGTGGCCCATCTCACCTAGTGAGTCTTTCAGTGTTATAAAAGAAAACTAAGATAATCAGGGAAGTGCTGGTGGAAAAAGTAATTCAGATTGCTTATATTGCTGTGGAAGAACAGAGCATGTAAAAAAACTACACCTTGTACACACCTTGTAGTGATTAGGATTGCTGAAAGAGTGCATCAAATTTGATATACAACTGAATAATGTCTCCTCCTGTTCCCTGGGATTCTGCAGGTGATTTACCAGGATTATTACCTGGCTGTGGCAGCAGAATAAACAGCGAGGCAGGACAGGAAGGCTGCTCAGCTCGTGTCTGTGACAAGGAACGCTGCAGTTCCTTGCTGTAGATAATTCACACTTGACCAGTTCTGCTGGAGAGAGCTGCTTGACTGCTGAGTGATAAATGGGTGACACAAGTGTCTGTCTCAGGGCTCTGCTATCAACTCTGCTGTGTAAACCTCTCCTTAGGAACAAGACAAGCACTTGAGGAGTGCAAAGTGTCATCAGGCTGCAGAGGGGTTCAGTGCCCTGAGCCCAGGTGCTCGCTCGGGATGGAAACCACGCAGCCTTTGGGGTGTGCAAGGCTGAACCCCCACTTCTGTCACTGATTCCAGCCAGACTTCTCCTGCTCTGCCAGCGCTGTTGGGCTTTTAATACTCACACAGATATTCAGCCATGTACAGCACAACACCCATGCAGGAAGCAGACATGACACACTAGTGATTAATTACCAGCAATTAACCACCTCTCCAAAACCATGCCACCCCTCCTCTCAGCAGTGGCACAGTGGCTACAAGGAAGTCCTGGCACATGTTAGAAGTCACACAAACTCCCCAAAGCATGAGGAACCTGGTCTGAGAGAGCCAGGCAGCTGGAGGGCTGGGGATGGGCTCCAGAGCTGCTTCCCCAAACTCACCAGAGCAGACTTGCCCACACCTCCTGAACCAAGGACCACCAGCTTGTACTCACGCATGGTGTGGTCTGTTCAGAGAGCGACGACCTGCAAGGCAGGAGAGAAGGCAGCAGTTAAAACCCAGAGCTGTGACCCTGTCCTGAAAACAGCAGCACTCCCCCTTCACCCAATCCTCCCAGGACAGGAACACATTTATTGACAGCTCTGCCTTTCTCCACATGAACACACTCAGGCTGAGAAGGCCACTCCAACAGCCCCAGGTCACAGGAAATGGCCAAAGCTGATCCTGGCAGTGCTGGGGGAGGAAGAGGATGGACACAGCATGGGACAAACACAGAGCCTGTCCCAGCTGTGCTGGGCACCACGAGCTGTCACTGCCTGTCCTCTGCTTCCTCAGCACTTCATGGCACACACCAGAGCACGGGACAAGAAAATTAGATCAGAAAGAAGCAAGTCAAGAGGTTTCTCTGCCCCCACCCCCAGCAGGGAGGGATTTAGGTCAGCATTCTCTCTCTGGAAAAGGTCAGGCCCAGCGCACGGCTGCCAAGGCAGAGCTCTCTGCTCGCCCAGCACGGGCTCTGCCTTTTTATGGAAATCTTGCAACTCCCTCAAGTCACTACGCAGCACCAGAAAACTTCTCCTTCTCCTCGAGGTTCCCTGACAAATAAGGCAAATGACAAAGCTGGTGATAAACACTTTCCAGGGTGTTTATATTAGCAGCCAGGCTGGGCTGTCCCGCTCCGGGGCTGCGGCAAACAATGAGCTCAGCACGAATCCCCCCTTCCGCAGGGACGGCGCTTCCTTCCCAAGTAAGGCTGCACACAGCAGAGCTGGGAGCCTGGGCAGCCTCCTCTGCTCCCAGGCACTTCAAACCAACGCTGCCACACAATTTATGGGCTCACAGGCTGCAGCCTTTAAAAATAAAAACGTCTTCCAGACAGTCTGATGGAGAAATGCATCACCTCGCTGATGTGGCCGTGAGCACGCCTGTGAAGAACAGGGGCTGTATTTTTAGCTTTGCAATGTGGACAATTCCCTGACAATCTGTGTCCCAAGTTTATGTAATCATTAATTAGGGACAGGTTCTCTTCTGTCATTTCTGCTCCCAAGGGGAAGATGTAAAACAGAGGCAAGAGGAACCCTGTGTGAGCTGAACTGAGAGCTGGGGAGCCTCCCCAAACATCCCCCTTCACCCTCACCCTCACCTGCTTCATGGGCTTAACATCACCCAAGAGTGCCTTTAAACAAAAATCTGAAAATCCCATGTGCAGCTAGAGAGAGACACACAAATTCCTGGGCTCGGTTCAGCACGAGTTTAAACTCATTTTTTAAGCTGGAATAACAGAAATAAAGGACTTGCCTGTGCTGGGGCTCTGCAGTTCCACAGCCAAGCTGCCCTGCCATCAGTGCAGCCCATCTTTCTAAGCACCTGCAGGAGGTTTTTCTTCAACTCTTGAAGCCCACGTGAGCTGCAGTTGCCTAACTGCAAATTGTGAAACCAAGTCAGACTGAAAGGGGTTTTCCAGAAACTGCCTAAAAGCAGAGCAGGGGATGGCTGTGCACTCTAGGACACTGACAACAGCTCTGGCTAAATTCTGGGAACTGCGAGCTCTTCTGCTTCAGCATTTCCCTGAGAAGTAACACTCACTTCCTTTCTTTCAAAATCATGATTCTGAATGGGAAGGAGAGGGGAATTCCAATTAATATTTATTTTCCCTTTGATAATCCCAAGAAATTAAAATCTCATGCATTTTTTATAAAGCATAAATACAACTTATTGATCCAGGTTGTCTTCATTTCCCTACAGTCCCACAGTCAGTTCCACCAAAGAAAACTCAGAAAGCAATCAAGCTAAGGGTTAAATTTAGCTGTGAACTATTTCACTTCTTATTTATAGTAGAAAATACTTGTGGGAAAGTTTAAGCTGGGAGCAGTACAAGACTAACTTCTCATTTCTTCTCTACAGTATTTGCTGATTTTTTTTTTTCAGGTGCAACAGGAAACCAAGATCCTGAAAGGCACGAGCCTTATTACTGTAAACCCCACATGCCTTAATTATCTTGTAGCTCTTTCACAAGTATGTTAATGTTATCTGTTTATACTACATGAATAGAGTGCTCAAGAAATTACTATGCTGCACCCTGGCCAACTTTTCATTTGGCAACTGTTGAAGCCCACCTAAATACAGTCAGACACAGCAGCATTCATTTCCATCCAGAGCTCTCTGCAGCAGTCACATGCTGTGAAGCAACGGCTCCATTTCCAAATGGAACTGAATTATGGCTGTTAAGTCTTCCTTCAGAGTCAAGAGAAGAGTATGGTCACTAAAGAGTGTAAAAAAAATTAGCTGTACATGTTCTCATTGGTTCTGAATGGTGTGGTGCAAAGCAAAAGCTGAGTGTGTCTCCTTGTGCCCCTGAGCTGTGGCAGGACAAGCACAGGGCACATCTCTGCCATCCCATCACATCCCAAACCACCTGCATCACCTACAGGCTGAGAAATCATAGGGTTCTTTCATCTGTAATCACAAAAAGCTTTGCTTCTACACCATCAAACAGCCATCTGTGAATCCACCAGAATCCATCTGTGTTCTGTATTCTTTAACAGGAACATCTCTTCTCTGCTGCTGCTGTCACAAGTGCCCGGGAGGAGACACAAATGGACATTCATCCATTCCCAGCAGCAGCCCCAAGCTGCTCAGCTCCTTCCTGACAGAAAAGTGAGGGGCTCTACCCCAGGAGCAGCTGGAGAGGTGAGAAAAGCTGCAGGATATTTGTGTCAATACCCAAAGGCAGAGGATCCCTGCGAAGGACCACGGGCAGATGCAAGCAGAGCTGGAGCCCTGCCCTGAAATGTGGCTCCCACTGCCCTGCAGCTGTGCTCAGCCAAGCCCTGGTGCATTCTCCTGCTGCAGGAGTCATCCTCAGCCTCCTGCAGCCGGGGCTGCATCGGGGCAGGAAGCACAGAACTCCCAGGGTATTTCCCAAGGGGAAGAGCGGGGCAGAGGCTGCAGGAGGTGGTGGGGACAAGGGCTGAGACCCTTCAGGATACAAACCTGATGCAAAACCAGCTGCTTCTGTTACAAAACTTTCAGCAGCTCATCAAGAAATTGGTAATTTGGGCGGTGGGGAGAGAGAAGCATGAACCAAATAAAGCAAAGACAGCACCAAGAGGGAGTGAGTGCCAAGAACTTCACTTATCAGTTACCCACTCCAATGTTCACAGAAATTACATTTAAAATATGATGAGAACACTAAAAAACCCTTACCTTGGCATAAAAGATCTCTCATCAGTGATAGCAGCTCTACTGAAGGTTCTTCCAGGCTCCTCACAAGGAACTGAAAAAAAGAAGAGTTTAAAAAAGAGTTAATTGTTTTTCAAGTGTCAGCATTTGAGAAGCATCTCTGTAGTGCTTAAGCCAAACCACCCTGCTCCTGTGGACTTCTCCCCAGAATACTCCAAAAGGCAAACTCAAACTAAGCATGTCTGAGGTTGCATCAAGTTCACAATTAATGCTGAAACACGGCAGAAAGACTCAGAGCAGCCCAATGTCCTGAAAGGGGGAAATCCATCACTTATCTGTTATCACTGCCAGGGGAAAATCCAGTGCAACACCTCCAAAGCACCTTTATTTCAGGGAACCCACCAGGTTTGTAGCAGGGGGTGGAACAAGATGAGCTTTGAGGTCCCTTCCAGCCCAAACCATTCTGGGATTCTGTGACAGTCCTGGAGAGCAGAACAACTCCCAGGAACCTGCTGGCTCCTTGGCCAAGAGTTTTAGAAGCTCTGACATTTCCAGTCCCTCAATCCTTTGTTCAGCAGCACTGAACAGCAGCAGGGCTGATACTTCAGACAGTAATCACAGCATTGGCTACACCCTGCTGCTCTAGCAGGCAAAGGCTCCTCTCTTTTACACTTTATCCTTTCTTTTCAAGGGATAAAAGAATGAATCAACTGTTCCTCTGGAATCCCAGGAAGTTTAAATGAAAACCTAGTATGCTGGTTTTTTTGAAAATATTTCTTTTTAGCAGCTCTGGAGTCACCTTGGAGTCACAGAAATCAAAACTGTTTCCAAACAGATAATGAGAGCTCTCATAATCCTTGTCAAATATCTTTCCAGGTATAAGAGAAAGTGAGTCTAGAGGGCAGGGTTGGATGGGATATTGGGCAGGAATTGTTCCCTGGGAGGGGAAGAGCAGCCCCTGAATCCCTGGCAGTGCCCAAGGCCAGGCTGGATGGGTTTGGAGCTCCTGGGACAGTGGGAGGTGTCCCTGCCATGGCAGGGGTGACACTGGATGGGCTCTGAGGTCCCTCCAACCCAAAGCATCCCAGGATTTCTCATGAGGGCTCCAGAACTGATGGCTCAGCAGCACCGGCTGCGCCTGCACCCAAAAAGCAGAGCCTGAGTTTGAATGAGGTGAGAGAAAAGGAACAGAAAGAAGTGAGGCACAGAAAGGAGAGGCACAGAAAGCACAGCATCAGTTCCTAGAGCCTGTGTGAGATGGGCTCTCGAGGCACAGCTCCTGCACACACTCACTGCCAGCCACAGGGGCTTTGCTCTCTGCTCGGCCCCAGGAAGATGCTCCAGGATAGAGGAGGATGTTCTGGCCCAGGGGAGAGAGCCACGACCACTCACCTGGCTTTAAGGAAGAAAAAAGAGATTAACTCCTTGCCTGCTCATCACTCACACCTCCCTTGCTCTGACTTTCAGCAGAGGAAAGCGGAATATTGAACATTTCCAAGGGAAATTTGGGGGGGAAGCACAGATGTGTCAGAACTCCAGAACTCCAGAACTCCACTCAAGGCTGGCTGTGCCACTCCTGCCCGTGGCCTTGCCCTTCCCATTTCCCAAATGAGAGGCAGATTCTTGGGATGCTGCAGCCACACGTCCTGCTTATTTTTATCCTGGCAGTTAAATACTGAATCGTGGCTACTATAAACAAACCTGTTTAATTTGCAACTTGTAAATGTTCTCTGTGCCAGTTTTATTTCAGCTACTATAAACTAGGCCATGGAAAGGGGTGGATTTTCTTTTTTTAAAAGTGTCAACTAAACATTGCTCAACACTCTACCAAAATCCCTCCATTACTCAGAGCCGTGTTGGCAAAACAAACCCAAACCCAGCACTTCTGCAAGGGGAAGATTTACAGTGATCAAAACCACACTTAAACTGACAGATTCCCTCCAGAGTCAAAAAAAAAGAACCCAAACAAACAGAGAGAATGATACAGCAGCAAAGGCTGGAACACCAGGCCAAGGATGTCCCCTTGCCTTGAGCAGGGCTCCACTCAGCACCTGCTCCACACCTCATTTCCTCTACACCAATTCCAGATATTCAATTACTCAGTGCAGTCCAAAACACATGAAATACCTCCCTGATGCTCATCGAAGCTGTCATCAATTACACACTGGTTCCAGGAGCTGCTGGGAGCAGGGATGTGCATCCCAGATGAGAGGGGATGGCTGGAAATTGCAGATCCTGCCCCCAGACAGCAGCCAGGCAAACACTGGCACAGATTATTGGGTAGCAAGGAGTCTCTTCCATTGATAAAAATCACTGCCATGGACTCCCTTGTTCACAACACGAGCCCCTTCTCAGGGCAGTCAAACTCCCTGGCTTTAGGGAAAACCTCCTCCACCTTTCCTGAGCCCACCAACAGCAGAAAAATGAGAGGGAAGAGAAAAACAAGAGACTAAAAGACCAGACTAAGAGGAAAGCAGGACTTGAATGTGGTTTCAAAAGTACAGTTTGACAAACCCCTGTTCACAGACCCTGCATTTATTTTCTTACTCATTATCACTGTAGTATCTGACACCAAATAAATTTCTTTTAGATATTAACATTATGTAAGAGGTAACATTTTATAATTTGTGCCAAGAATCTCAGCCTCAGTTTTGTAATTTTAACACCAAAATCATTATCATTTCCACTGACTGCTTTCAGCATCAAATCAAATACCAATCAAGGCAACAAATGTGTAATTAGCTATGCACAATCCTGCTGTAGGATGAGTCATGACCCCACTGAGGTGCATTTCCTATCCTGGAACATGCTCTCCCTTTTCCAAATCATCAGTGACCCAAGTCTAAATACATTTTCTTTTGTTTTTCAGGTAACAAATCACCCCAAAAAGTCACAGCAAGAAGCACACCCAGAAAATAAAGCTGGTGACAAGCCAAATAAGCAAACAGGTATGTGAGAACACAGGAGAACAACACTGGCCAGAGGTGTTATCTGAAGAGCTCCATCAGAAAAGGCAAGAGAGCAGCGTCCAAACCTGGTCCAGCCGTGTGCTCCTCAGAGCCACATCCCCATCCTCACTTTCTGCAGCGCTCTGCATCCTCCGAGCAGCTCCTGAGCCAGGGCCATAAAATCCTGGGCAAAGAGTAAAGTCCTGCAGCAACACAGCCCTCCCCACTCCAGTGTTGTGCTGAGCTGGAGCTTTCAGCAAATTAACTGCAGCCCACACAAACAAGGCAGAGAAACAAACTTCTTGGAAAACAGCAATAATTCTGTCATTGGAAATTGTCATTTTGTGCACAAACGCTCTGGGATTGATCCTCCTCAGCCTGTAATCTTTTGTGCAATCAGCTTCACGCTGAACCTGCAATTTCAAATAACATAATGTTAACTTCTATGGAAGTGACTGCCTAATTATTCATTGGAAATTGCTCTGCCATAGAAGCTCTCCAGGCAAGGAACAAGGGCTCTGGGCAGCTAAAGCCTGCCATGCTGAAATGGCTAATTTATTTTTTGTCCTATTGGTCTGCACTTGCACAAAGTTGGTAGGGACCTGTGCCAGGCAGACAAAGGCAGGGGAAAGGAAGCCAGCAGCACAACTCAAAGCCCAGCACACACTGCATCCCCAAATTAGAACAGAGCTCTGGGTCAGGGGCTGGCAGGCTCCCCTCGGGCTGGGCTGTGGCACTGAGCACGGTAACACCGAGGGGAGTGAGATGTGAGCAGGACACAGGACAGGGGCACTGAGGTGAGCAGGACACAGGACAGGGGCACTGAGGTGAGCAGGACACAGGACAGGGGCACTGAG
>NC_031795.1:5993420-6002420 GCF_001522545.3 Parus major | reverse complement strand
CAGGACAGGGGCACTGAGCACAGTAACACCAAGGGGAGTGAGATGTGAGCAGGACACAGGACACAGCCAGATGAACACAGCCAGGGAAAACACACTCTGCTCCACTACAAACTGCAGGAACAGTTTGATGGGGGGATTGGGAGGTCACAGCTCCTCCCAAGCATTCACCATTTCTCCTTTTCCCATCTACCCTGCTGGAGTAGTTCAGCATTCACAGGAGTTCTCCACAGCTTATTTGGAAGAAAAAATGGAAAAATATACTTCCTTTCCCTCTTCCTCATCAGCCCAACATGTAAACATTAAAGGCCATCACCACTGGGCACAGCAGCTGTTCAGGGCACTTTCCTCCATTTGCTGCCTAGCACAGCCACAACTTGCCACTGAGTTTTAAACCCTATAAAGTTTTTCATTCCTCTCCATTTCCTTTAGTGCAAAAAATATCCTGACCTTTTATAAAACAGATTAAATTCCAGACAGACCTGAGGAGACTCAATCGTAGCAAAAGACCAACTCCATTCTACTTGGTAGGAATAATTTGTTGTGCTGATAGTAGCTTGGCAACGTTCACTGCTGTTCTTCCTGGTTTATATAATTAAGAGTAAATAAGTGACATGAGGTCGATAGATTACCACTGAAATTTCAGCTTGCACTTTAATTATTTCATTTCTGCAGTAGTAGTGGCCAGACATTGACCATAAAGCCCTGTTTGAGCTTACCAGGTCTCCAGCGTGAAAAATTTCATGGGGGAACCAAGCTTCCAGGCCACTAAGGACTTCTCAGTAAAACTGGAGAGGTTTAAACTGCTCTTCCCACGTATTTCAAACCTTCATTGGGTAGGTGAAGATCAGGTATTGGCACAAAAGTCTTTACCTAAAGGGTGGTGAGGCCCTGGCATGGAGAAGCAGAGCTGGAGCAGCCTGGGACAGGGGAAGGTGTGAACTTCAAGGTCCTTCCAACCCAAACCATTCCATGATTCTGATTTACACCCACCAGAGATAAATTCTAACACCAAGCCTCTAAACAAGGGGCACATCCCAGCTTTTCAGGAGACCTGGCTAACTCACAAACTCCAGAAAACACTGAGATTCTTTACACCTCCCTGTCCCAGCTGCAATAATCTGTGTTTGTGTGTGTTTGTACACTGGATCTGAGCATGCAGCCCGTTCTAAAGGTCAGCTTTGCATGTGCAGCCCAGATTTTCACTTGCCTGGTGTGTGGCAGCCACAAGCAACCAAACCCCCCCCAGTTCCCACTGCTGCTCATTAAACGCCTCTTTTAACAACCATTTTCAGAATGAAAAGCCCCACTGCCCATATGGCCACTTATTAATACTACATTTGTTTATCAGTTTAAATAAACCCCCTGCAGCAATGAGTATCCGTGTAATGAGGACTTAAACACAGCTCACAAGGGATGTGTTTGAGCACTGCCAAGTAGGACTGCACCTCCTGAATGCTTTTCACGGCAGATTTTAAGGCTTGATAGGAACCTGAATAGCAGTAAGTGCACAGAATTAACTTCAAATGGAGGGGAAAGTAACAGTTTCATTATGTTTGGGAAAGAAATTGAGTTATTTAATGTGGTGCTTAATCCTTCAGTATTTAGCTCAGCCCCTTAATGCTGCTTCCTGGAACCTTGGGGCAGAGTGGGGGTGGAAACTGAATTTTCTTCTACAGCGAAAATGAAACTTTCTTCTGTGTGAAGGTTTTAACTGAAGGAATATTCAGTTATTAACACTTCAGTGCCAGAGTGAGAGCTCTGAGAGCAGCGTTTTTTAACCCAACATCTGCCAGACCTGGTCTCTGCACCAGGGCTCCTCTGAAGCCTCTTAATCCTCCTGAACCTGCTTAAAAGGGCAGAATTCCTTTGACAATTCATCCTGGAATTTCCTTTATGGTGAATAAAAGGTGGCATTAAAGGAAACAGCTCTGATAGTTTAATCAGTTTTATATGAGCCATTTCAGTATTTACAGGTCAAGTTTGAGTACAACCAAAGCAGACAAATTCAGCTGGAGTCCTGCTGGCACAAGAGAGGCTGGCTTGACTCACATCCTACATCAGCCAGTCCTTCCCCTCCACCTCATCAGCACTATTCAAACAGCAACAAAAAAAGGATTATTTTTAGTGTCTTTGAAATGATAAGACAGGGCAAAAGGAAAATAAGGGGGGGAAAAAATCATCTCTTCCACATTAGTATGTAAATCTGTCAGGCACGTGGCAGTTCTGCACTCTGAGCAGGACCTGAGGACACAGCACACTTCATCTGAGTGTTAATTGCCATCTCCCACAATTTCTGTGCCTTCCCCATGGTGAGGACACCTTCCCACCAAAGTCACAACTCCCAGTCATGTTTTCTTCTGGAGTAAATCTGCAAGTACAGCATCAGCCCAACCCCTGCCCTCAGCACAGGTTAAAAAACCATCACTGCTTTTAAAATGTTCCTAAATCCATTTCAACTTCTGCCCATGGAGATGCAGTGGGAGGGAACTGGGCATGAGAAGGACAGGGAAAGTCACAGCATCCCATCTCTGCAGACACAACTTCACTCCTCTGCCACCTGCCAAGCCATGCAGCACCCAGCTGCAGTTTGCTCTGCTGCTAAAAGGACCTGGACTCGATACTGTGCTCATGACAAGGGCTGGGGCAAACACTTCATTTAACAGAGGCTGCCAAGTACTGAAATTACAGAGAAAGAGGACAAGACCCACTTTCTCAGAATGACAGCAGCGAGGAAAGCACCCTGGAGCATTACAACATCTGTTTGATCATTTCAAATGGGATTCCTGAAAGAGCCTTGACTGCATTCTAGGGATCAATATGCCAATGCACTGTATTCACAAAACAAGGCAAAACCATAATAATATTGTAATCTCCACAACTTCATAAGAGATCTGATGAGTTAAAAGCCCTAAAAACATACATATTTCATGAGAAAGGCTATCTGGAACCACTTCAGTCTGTATCTTTAATCTTAATGTTATTCTCAGCTACAATTAGTGTTATAATCTAAAGCAGAAAGCAAAAATTGGCTACATTTATTTTATCTTCACCCATATTTACTTCATAAATCCATCAACATTTGTGTTCTTCAGGCCTGATACCCAGTAACAGTTACTCAGCACAGGACTAACAAACACATCAAATCTCAGGGTAAAGCAAGATGTGCTGGAATGAGACTGTTACACAAAAAAAAGGAGAATTGCACCAGAAATAGCTTTACCCAGTGAACTCTGAGTTACTTTTAACTATCACGTGGTGAGTGGCATATAAAAAGATATTATTCTGCATGTCAGCTGTCTGTAATGAAAGTTTTCCTCTTCTCAGCTGCCCCTCCCTAGAACTTCAAGTTTATTTGCATGAGAGAAAAGACTATTACATAAAAATACAACATAAAAGGCACAGCAACCGATCCATCCAGCTGAAGTGCTCCTCCCACGTCCTCTGCTTTCCAGATTAAGGGTCTATTTCCAGCTAAAAATGTGAGAAATGCCTGATTCCACACAGATTCTTCCCTTGGACAAAAGCCTGCAGCAGTTTTCGTTGCAGAGGCAGGGAGCAGCCCCAGCTGCAGCCAGCGATGCTCAGAGCATCAGCAGCACACTGCACTGCCCCCAGTTCACACGCAATATCCTGATTTAAACATGACAACTTCACATTGTTTCAGTATTAGTAATTGGAATTAGCTGCACAACACAACATCATTGAATCTAACATATTTCAACTAAAAAAAAAACCCCAAACATTCCAGCCAGCCTTGAGTCTGCAGTCATTGACAAGTGAAATGCAAGTGTGCTTTCCTGCAATGCTCCAGCAAGCAGCAGTTATGCAACACAGCCCATTGACAAACTCCCAAAAAGCAGCGTTTTCACAAAGCAACATCACCTGTTACAGAAATGCTCATTACCCTGAGCACATTTCTGAGCCTATTTTACCTCACTGAATGATGAATGAAGATTTGTTTCAGCCCCAACACAGCCACTGCTGTGGGCACACCCAGACCTCTTGCTCCAGTGCCCCAGATGGATTTAAGTATTTTCCATCTTATCAACGTTCAAAATAAATTAACAAACCACAATGCCTCGGGCCACCTGCTCAGCAGGACTGCCATTGCCTGGCTCCCCACATTTTAAGTTAAACCAAATAGGTTTATTTGGTCAAATAGGTGAAACAGCCAAGACAAGACAACCACCTGCAGCCATGGGCTGAGCCCTGGGATTCCTTTTTGGCTCTTTATCCTGTTACCTGCTTCTTGCCTGGTGTAAAAGCCCTATGCAGGGTCAGACTTCCCCCCAGACTGATCAATTTTATCCCAAGAAAGTAAGCAGCAGTTCTCAAAGCACAGCAAGTGTGCTTTGGTCAGCACCTGGATTCCCCCAGCAGACACAGCCCTGGTGTGTGCCTTTCCCTGGGCTGAGGTCGGGCAGGGAGGGAGGAAGCGCCTGTTCAGGTAGAGCAGGTATTTCCCAACTCCCAGTCCCTGCTGGAGCACACATCACAACATCAAAACACCGTCTTCATGTGGCCACCCAACCTGCTCCAGCAGCTGACACGGTGAGAAAGAGCCCCAGCCCTGCCCTGGGCTCCACTGCCACAGGACAGACAGACAGACAGACAGACAGTCCTGAGCTCACCTTCCCCAGGTGGGCTGCCTGCCCATACAGGAGGCTCCAGACCCCAAAAGGACTGCAGGTCCACGTGAGGGATGGCTTCTGCTGTCCCATTTCCTCCCCACACACCCCAAAGGGTCTTCCCACAGCACATAAATGCAATTTAAGCTTAAACACACCATTTCTGATCAGGAATGGAACTCAGTGGCTCCTCCTTCAGCACCATCCTTCTTCCCACAGACTCCTCATTTTAATATCGTTAAATGGATTACCCTGCACAACCTTAATTATTTCAGTATTTGCAAGGGAAGAAGTGATCTCTCAGTAAGCAGTTTGTGTCCCTCTGCAGATCAAAACTTGTTTCATAGCAAACCTGGGAGTGGAACAGCACCAGAGGTGCAGCACAAAGTGCTCCAGTGTGAAAACACAGAGCTGAGCAGGCCCAGGTGTGTCCTGAGTGATGCTCTGCTGTCACTGGGTCCCTCTTCTTCAGAGGGGAGCTCAGAAAACAGACATTAATTAACAAAATTACGCTATCACAGGAAACAACAGGAAGCTTCTTATAATGAGCCATTTAGCTCTGAAGGGTTTCAGTCAGACATGTCAAACCAGCTCACAGAGGATGTCAACAGTCACCAGCAACAAGCACAGGCAGCTGAAAAACATCCAGCAGAGACCCTCAAGCTGTTGCAGCAGAAAGGCAGCTCGATGTAACTCTCAGAAATTCAGGCTGGTCCTTGCAAATAACAAGCTGGTACCTCTGAGGACAGAGCCAGTGTCTGGGGTGGTATTTGGTATTATTCTGGCAGCCAGAGTGAGCCACAGGTCTCGTTCCTCCCAGCTGTGACAGGCAGGGCAGAGTCCCCCCATCACCCCTGCAGCAGCACAGGGCTGAAGGACACTGCCCTAACCCACCTCAGTGACTTCTTGTTCTCTCCTTCCCTCCATCAGCAGGGGCACTGGACACACAAGGCACAATTAAACACTTCACACCTGCTTTAATCCTTTCTCTTCTGGTGTATCAGTTCAACATGTCTTCACTTCACCACCACAGGTTTTTGTTTCGCTCTGATGTTTGTGCTGGAGACACATCAGCTGGATTCCTGCTGGGTTCTTGCTTCCAGGAGTTTCTGAATGCCCAACAACAAAGCTTCCACAACGGGAAAGGAAAGGAGTTCAGCCTCTGCCTTGCCTTCCTCAGCTCTCAGGGGTGAGTAACCCACTGCTGCTCCAAGCTCTGGGAAATTCTTACCCACAAAAACCGAGCCCCTCCTTGGCCTGACTCCTGCACCCATCACCTGTACAGGAAACATTGCCATAAACTCCTCTTCACAACTCCATGCTCCTTTTCACCATTTCCACCAACTCTAACGTCCTGAGCTCGCTTCTACCTTCCAGGACCTGCAGAGAGCCCAGGGGAAGGATGGAGAGGGACTATTTACATCTCACACAAGTTTTAACATCTGAGCAAGACAGGCTGGACAGAGTAAGAAAGCTCAGCAAGATGAACAGTTCTTTCAGGAAACTTTGGAACATCCTTACTTATCTCTGCCATTAGGTGTCATGTTTCCAGCAGCAGCAACTTTCCTGAAGTGCAAACACAAATGCCTACAGGATAATTTGACCCTGGGATTTAGAAGCACCCTTTTAAGAAGATGCATCCATTCAAATTCTGTTTAATTTCCAATTAACTGTTAAATAAAAAGAGTAAAAGAAAATAAATAACTACTACAGAGCTCAACATAAAATTAATTGAGGCTATACTTTAACCAGCATCCTCACTACCTCATCTTCAAAAAATAACCCAACATCCCCCCAAGCAAGGCCAAAAAATCCAAACACCACCCTAGGAGCTGACCAAGTTTTAAAAGTCAAATCTCTCTTGAATCTGATTCTGCAGAATTAAACACACAAAGTTATAAGAAGTGACTGATGTTCAACATTAATGTGGCTCTTCAGAAATTAAAAGAAAGTGATAAAAGAGGAAGTTTCCCATATTACCCTAAAACCCAAAAGTTTTGATCAGGATCCACAGCCAGAGCCAGCTGAGCTGATTTTGGCAAGGGTGAAAGTAACACTGGGTCAAGGATAATTCTGAACTTCAAACAGCTACACATAAAAAACACTTCAAATATAAAGCCTAAAGGTTTGAACTTATGTGTGTTCAAAAGATTCACTTTGTTTTCTCTAGGAAAACAGATAACATGTTCCTGTTGTCAGAGCATTAGGATTCCTCTTGAAGATGATTTTTTTAAGTCTGCAGAGCTGCACAGAAGCAATCTGCTCTCTAAACACTGAGCACAAGTTCAAAGTGCCACCGAGAGCGCTCTGCACGTGCAGGCCACAAGAAAAAGCTCTGCAATGTAAAGTACAAACAAATGCTGGAGTTGTTTATGCCCAGGACGATGATTCAATACACAATTAAAACTTTAATGTCCAAGTACATCCACATGTTATGCTGCAGCCATTTAATTACTTCTCAGTTTTTTAAGAGCAGTGCTCAGACTGGCTGAGAAGCCATGAAATGTATCACTAATAACCTAGGTCTGTGTATTTGCAGCTTATTGTTTCAAATATAAACTGTCCCGATGCTCTGTGTAAACAGGAGTCTCCAAATAAAAGCATTAAGCTGTCAGTGGACTCAGGCTGTGTAACTCAGCCCGTTTGGCAGGAGATCCTGTCAGAACCTTCAGCAAAGCTCCTTACCCTAAAACCAGCAGCTCCAGACACGTGATGGCTGAGCTCGGGGAGCCCTGGGGTGACAGCCTGGCTGTGACACCGCTGGCACCCAGCTTTCCTCAGCCTGCTGGGCACCCTGAGCCGCGGGCTGTGGGCAGGAGCTGCTCCACGGGGGATAAGTGGGCTCCAGGGAGGAGCTGAGGGAACGCTGCATCGCAAACACTGCGCATGAAAACAGAGTATTTTTAGAAGCGGTGCGAGCACAGCACTTCCTGCCGACTCCACCTTGAAGAACGACAGACGCTCTGTCACCCTCCATTCCAAACCCAGCATTTCACAACTTCTGCTACCTGCCACAACAGACACAGGCAAGGGACAATCTGCCGAGGACGGCAAGTGACAATTTCCCAGTTTGTAACTTGGCACTGAGAGCTTCTGCTGGAATATGTTACCAGTCTTCACTCACGTCAATAAATCGATGCCTTTTTTCCTGCCACGGGGATGAACAGAACATTAAATGTTTTTATTTATGACACTGATTTTTTCCATAGCAACCGGATGTGAACATGGCATTCCCAGTGTAATGAAGTCACTATAGCAACGTGATAATGATGTCAGAATAATCAGACAGCGTTTCATACTTGGGAAACACATTGCTTCTGTGAATTCAGAAAGTTGCAGAGACCACAAAAGCAAGAGTGCTCCATCTGGAACTTCCCTTTAACTTGCCTGCTTTTGGATAATTTCTCATTAAAGGCACAGAGCTTTGCTAACACACCATTTTCTGTTTCTCCAAGCTTCATCCATTACTTCCTGAACGTCTCACAAATTCCCACATTAAAACCCTCTCAGATCCGAGGATCCGCTACACCAGGGAGAATTACTGACACACCATTTCAGCATGAAAAAAGCAATGACACAAATCACAACAGTGAAACATTTCACAGCAGACAGGCACTGTCAAACGAACAGACGCTCTCCTCAACTCTTCAGATGATCTGGTGTCTCTTTACATGGAGCAACACAACTACTCAGAGAGAATTACAACAGCAACAGAAATTACAGAGTGCTGATACAATACTCTGAAGGCAGACAGGCATTTTCAAGGCAAACAACTAGTTTAAGAAACACTATCTCTCCTGCTAAGCTACTGAAAGGAAAAAACCCAGAGTTTTCATGGTTGCCCTTCCTGTTTTCAGCTCTCTCCAAGCTGTGAGCAAAGCAAGACCCAGTTCTAGCTCTGTCAGTCAGAATTGACTCGCTGTGCCCAAGCCCAAATCCTCCCACTGAAGAGGAATCCCTGCACCAAACCCACACGTCCAGTACCTCAAATATCGCAAGCAAAGACACCCGTTAACGAGAAGTATCTAAACACCAAAATTTCCCTACACAGAGAACAGATTCTCTTTAAAGCAACTGAAGGAAGTGCAATAACCCTTTTCAGAGCTGAGGTGGTGTGAGATAACAACCGGTCCTTGGGAGTGGAGGATGAGGATGGGCCAGCCTGCAGCTCCACGTGGCTCACGAGGGGCTCTCCCTTGGCTTGTCCCACCTGCCCAAACCTTCTGCTGCCCATCCAGGCTGGCAAAGCAGAGCACATGAAGCCTGTCCCTCATCCTGCATCCCCGTCCCCTGTCCTGCCATCCCCCTGTCCCTCATCCTGCATCCCCCTGTCCTGCATCCCCCTGTCCCCTGTCCTGCATCCCCCTGTCCC
>NC_031795.1:5987664-5992319 GCF_001522545.3 Parus major | reverse complement strand
CCGCGGTGCTGTGCCCGGGCCGGGCCCCGAGGGCAGGGCTGGAGCGGAGCTGGGGAAGGGGCTGGAGCACCAGGAGCGGCTGGGAAAGGGGCTCAGCCTGGAGAAAAGAGAGATCGGGGGGGACCTTGTGGCTCTGCACAATTCCCTGGCAGGAGGGGACAGCCGGGGGACATTTGGGATCTTCTCCCGGGGAACAGGGGCAGGAGGAGAGGGAGCGGCCGCAGGCTGGGCCGGGGCACGGGCAGGGTGGGATCGGGGGGATTTCCCCTTGGGAAGGGAAGGGGGACATCGGGAGGATTTCCCCATAGGAAGGGGGACATCGGGGGTATTTCCCCATGGGCAGGGCAGGGTGGGATCGGGAGGATCTCCCCTGGGCAGGGTGGGATCAGGGGTATTTCCCCATGGGATGGGAAGGGTGGGATCGGGAGGATCTCCCCTGGGGATCTCCCCTGGGCAGGGTGGGATCAGGGGTATTTCCCCATGGGATGGGAAGGGTGGGATCGGGAGGATCTCCCCTGGGCAGGTGGGCAGCAGGCGGGGAGCAGCAGCGTGCCTGCTCACAGCGCTTCACACCGAGGAGATGATGCTGCACCGCTCCCACGGGACAAGGGTCACCAAGGGCTCGGGAACAGCACCACAGCACCTTCACCCCGTAAAAAGCTTTTATTGAAACACAGCTCTTCAAAGTGAGCGGGGTTTCGTTTATTCTTTTAGCAAAGTGTAACATTGAAGTGAATAGACAGGAATCAGACAAAATTCGGGAAGAGGAAAGGGCACAGAGAAGTCCATGTTGATGTCTCAGGGATTGTGAGTGACAGCAGCCACACAGGGAGGATCAGGCCAGAAGTGCAGCACAGTCACTGCATCTCTTGATCTGGCAGATCACTTCATTAGCCCCAACTTAAACTATAATTCAGCTCTAAGCTACACACTCCCAAAAAGCTGATGTCAACAGTCAATAAATTTTAGGGTTTTTTTTCTCCTCGTTAAGAATGTATAATTACCCCAGGAGGAGCTGTGGATGCTCCCATGATTGCAAAGCCCAGCTCTCCATGGAATGCAGAGGGATGTCTCTGTTTCCAAGCACTGTCACCTCCTTACATAAGCAGGGACAGGACAAGGACTGCAGCTGACCCTGGGGATGCTCCTGGGGCCTCCCCACACTCCTCCATCACCACTCGCACAACTTCAGGGACACAGCAGATTTGCTGAGGTCTGAGGCTACAGCAACATTTAACAGTCAAGCTGCCTTTCATCCACAACTCCAACAAAAATGCTAAATATTGTCTGGCTGTACAGATGAGAAAAAAAACAGATTAAATGACTTCTCCAAAATCCCCAGCAGGTGAGCAGCCAGGGGACACACAGAGCTCAGAATCCCCCCTCTGTCACTGTAACCTCTCCAGTTCTCCCTCCCACAGCTCTGTGTGTGCAGCAGAAATAAATACACAGCGCAGAATTTCGCTTCCAGGTACAAGTTGTGGCTGCTGATAGTGATCTGTAAATCTCTGTTTTTATGGCTTAAGAGGTATCTCCTTCCCTGGGGACCACCGTGCTGGGAGCGAGCAGGTGAATCACTGCTTGATTTGAATGGCTGCAGGCAGGGCCATGGCAGAAAAGGATTTCCACACTTTGTGTCTCTCTTGGCACCTCAGCAGTGAGAGGTTCCAGAGCAGTGGGACACTCAGGGTGGCAGAAGTCTCTGCCTTGAAGGATGCTCAGCACTCGTGGCTGAGCAACTCCTTTCTTCAGAGTACAAACGCTGTGCTGGAATCTGTGAACTCAGGAAGTCACTAGCTCAATGTTTAAAATCATGAGGCTGTGTCTGGAAAACAGGCAGGGATAAAATATCAGCGATAACTTCTGTTTTAAAAGCTGTGCAGAAACATATTCCTATGGGCAGAAACTGCAAGGGATGCAGTTCCTTTAACAGACTCAGTGTACATGGAAATGTTTGAGCATTCTGCAAGGCATCACCCCAAATTTCCTTTAAAATCAAAGCTAGAACAAACTTTGCCCCAAACATCAACACTTTTGCAGTTTTTTCCCACTGAGCACTGACTGAAAAGTTTTATTGTAACCAAAATCACACGCTTATCTATTTCACAGCTTGTGGACCATCTTCCAAGTTTCAAAACAATAAGGGTCCAGTCACACTGAGGGCCTGACTCAGCAGGACAGAGCTCCTGTTTGATGTGTGTTCTGGGAGGGTTGACTTTTCCCCCCGTTTCTGCAGGTCTGAGTGGAAGCTGATAGCATTTATTGCTGAGTCAGACTTTGCAAGTAGATGAAATTAGATCTGGATGAATGTGAACCTGGTTATGAAATGATTAGGAGAGGAGAAGCAGGTCCAAGCTGAGCTGAAACCAGAGGCACCTTTCCTAGTGACTCCAGCAGGGAATAAACCTGGATCTCTGTTTCTCCCAGCCCCAAATCCTGCTCTCCTTCAGGCAGACAGATGCAGCCCTTCAGCCAGAGCTGTTTCACTCCTTATCTCTCATCAGCAAAGCCAGGCTGTCAGCAGGGTGTTACATCCCATGTCCACACCTTGTCTGTCCCTGGTTTCCCCATTTCTAACAAAT
The DNA here is from genome assembly GCF_001522545.3 of Parus major. Taxonomy (NCBI): domain Eukaryota; kingdom Metazoa; phylum Chordata; class Aves; order Passeriformes; family Paridae; genus Parus; species Parus major. The sequence continues at coordinate 5,989,737 of NC_031795.1, read as the reverse complement.
CCCATTATTCCAGGGATGTCTCCAGGGTGACTGACACTGGCACTGGAGGGGTGAGACCTGCTGACAGCCCCAAACCAGGGATTTTACTCCACACCAACTCAGCAACAGCACAAGGCTGTGAGGCAAAGAGAATCGATTCTCTGCATCCTGTCACATACAGGACACAGCCTGGAATGTCCTGGGCACAGCCCAAGAAATCCAGTCACCCTTCACACTGCAGTTTTATTAAAAAATGGTGTCATTTATCACAGCCCATCGATACAAAACAGAGTTGCCACAATGACTTCCTTCCCAAACTCTGCAGTCTAAATCCATTCATATTAAATGATACCAGGATTTCACCCCCCTTTTCCTGCTATATGGCAGCAGTAAAAGACTGAAAGGAAAACACTTCTTTATCCCAGAACCTGCAGCAGGATTGCAGTTTTTTACCTGCTTTTGCAGCTGAGTTGCAGAGGTTGCACTGAGTCTTCTGCAGGCAAATTAATATGAAGAAGAATCCCTCAGGACTTCTTTTATTCCAAAATAATAATTGCCCAATTGGATAAATGATCACAAGTTCAGCTGATGTAAATATGTAGTTAAGGCCCATTTGCTGATTTAATGAAATTCAGAAACAATTTGTGATTGCATAATGACCTTGGATTCCTGGCTGATAGAATCAGAGGGCTGGAGAGTAAATGAAAGTGGCTTTGACACCATGCAGGCTAATAACACATTATCCTTTTGCTCTGGCTCTCAGAAGCAAAGGTGCTGACTGCATCCTGCTCCTGTCCTGAGTGTCTGAACCCAAACTGCACAAGAAAGGAGCTGGTGCTCTCTAAACACACAAAAAATCATTCTGTAAACTCTAGCCAGGGAAGAATCAAGAAAAAAATGCTCATTCCAAAGACCTCAACACAAGCCTTTGAAGTGCAAGCATAATATTTTCTTTAGAGATGAGATCGCAGTGTATCATTATGAATAATGACTTAATGATGTAATTAACAGTGAGCATGTTAATTAACATGGCTGCCAGCAGCTGTCCTGGCTGAGGGTCACCGAGCTCACACCTCACCTCCCACGCTGTCCTTGCCAGGGATGTGAGCATAAAGGATCATTTAACACAGCACCCCGAGCTCTGCAGGGGCAGGAGAGCTCCGAGCCCTGAGCCTGTTCCTGGAGCAGATTCCCTGAAATGCCATCCCTGCACCCTGCCCTGCTCCGTGCCCTGTGGCTGGTGAAGCCAGCAGAGATTAAAGATGGGCTGGGAGCTGTGGATGTGGGGAGGGATGGCTGATCCCCAGAGAGGGCTCTGCCAAAGCTCCTGCAGGGCTCCAAGGGAAAGCCTGGACCAGCTTTGCTGTGTCCTACAGCCCTGGGACCCTGATCCTCCCCCAGGGCTCCTGAAAGTTGCTTGGAATCACAGGAAAGGCTGGAGCCCAGTGCAAACACGGGATGTTTTCCATGTTTGAGCCCCACAGGGACTGCAGAAAGGGTGAGGAGGCAGGAACAGGGATCCCTCTACCAAAAACACCAGCAAGGCTGGGCTTTCCTCCTTTGTGGCTCTGAAAGGGACATGGGATGTTCCCTCATGGAGCTTCCCAAACATTTCCCTGCCTTGTGAGCCTGCCAGAGTCAGGCTGGTGTCTGCAGTTCTGCAGAGTCAGAGGAAGAAGAGACTGATAGGGGTTTCTGGTTCAAGGGTTTTATAAATGCTATCAGAGGCTGTGAAACTCACTGGGGAAGGAAGCACAAATCCCACTTCCCGTGCTCAGCTGGGGCAGGGAGCTGCCAGCTATCGTGTGCAGGGATTCCCTTGCCTCAGCCTGACAGCAGCACCATGGGCTGCTCTCACTCCTCGCTTTCTGCAAGCAAGAATTTCCTTGTCCAAAGCTGCAGCATCCTGGAATTCCCTACCAGGGGAAGGGAAGGACCCTCAGAGAGCTAAACATGAGCAGAGGCAGCAGGCTGGGCTCCTCTCCTGGCTCTTCTTGCTGAGAGCTGTTTGTAGGATATTGGACAAATCCCCCGGGTAGGGATGGGTGGCACCTCCACAGAGACCCCCAGAACACAGCCCAGGGTCAGACCCAC
>NC_031795.1:5984986-5987191 GCF_001522545.3 Parus major | reverse complement strand
GAGACCCCCAGAACACAGCCCAGGGTGTGACACAGAGACCCCCAGAACACAGCCCAGGGTCAGACCCACAGAGACCCCCAGAACACAGCCCAGGATCAGATCCACAGAGACCCCCAGAACACAGCCCAGGGTCAGATCCACAGAGACCCCAGAACACAGCCCAGGGTCTGACACAGAGACCCCCAGAACACAGCCCAGGGTCTGACACAGAGACCCCAGAACACAGCCTGGGTCTGACCCTGCCTCACAAAGCCCATCACAGTTTGCAGTGTGGCTGCTGCATTTGCACATTGAAAGCCAAAGCAGAGGGGATGGAGCTCCCCAATCCCTTGCCCAGTCCCAAGCAGGAAAAACTGGGACAGCAGAACCCAACATGAGCAATACCAAGTGTTATTCTTTCAGCTGACAAACTCTGCTCCCTGCTCAAAGCAGCTGCAACCACACATTTTCTATTGCCCAACTCCTTCCTGTGCAGCCAGGCACCCGCTCAGCCCGTGGCCAGGCGCTGCCTCCTGTGTCTCTGGGTCCTGAGCCTCCTCCTTCTCCCCTGCCAGCTGCCCTCACACATCTCTAGCAGCTGCAGTTGCCGTCTTCCCACTTCTGTTTTGTAAAATCCAGGCAGTAGAATATGGGGAAGTTGGGGGAAAGGAAAGAAAAAAGCAAAGATAAAATGAAAGTTCAAATGTAACTACCAGAGGAAGTCAGGGGCATCCTTTGACTGGAGGTTTGGTGGACAATGAGACAAACATTGCCTTGAAATTCAATGTCATGTATATTGAAATGAGAGGATGTCTAGGTCAGTAAGTGCTCCTTCCCATCTTTCCCTTCATGGAGTTTAAACACTTGTTTTCTTTAAGCACAGTCACACAATGACTGTTTTGTAGCCAAGGGGCAATTTTTGATCAGCAGGTAAAAGTAACAACCCAGGTATTTGTCTGTCAGCTTCTGCAAGTCCTGTGAGATCCATGGGGCTCCTTCATTGCCTGTCCCTGCCCTCTCCCAGTTGGGAACTGGTTCCACTCAGGGTCAGTGCCAGTATCCAGGTCAGACACTCCTGGTGCCCTCAGCCCAGCAGCACACACAGGACAGGGTTTATAAACACTTCAGTGAGGTAACAATGAACTCCCCTGTACCTGGAGATGTGCTTCCAATTAGATGTTCCCAATTAGTGCTGCTCTCTGTCCTAAGTGGATTTAATCATGCCCCAGCCCTGGAGACCCTCCAGCACCTTCATTCCTCCTGCTCCCAGGGGTTAGCAGAGCTTGTCCTGAGCCAGCTGTGCCAGGAGAGGCAGTTCCTCAGCTCCTTTAATAGCTGCTGCTCTCTAATTATGATTACAGTAACACTTAGACTTTTGACAGCACTCTTTGTTTTCTGATTGCTTCCTGAACACAAGTGAATAACCCTGGCTTGGAGCCTCTTTCTGGGGAAGAGCAGGTATTTTCCTTCAGCAAGGCTGATTGAAGCTGATGCTGAGTAGGAGGGAGCAGGAGGCAGCTGTGTGTGCCCAGAGCTGGAGCTGAGCTCCCTGTCCCAGGCAGGAGGTGACCCTGTCACCCTGGGTGTTTCTGGGCAGCAGCTGGGTGTCACAGCCCTGTCCAAGGCCATGGAGCCAGCTCTGCATGCAGTCTGCTGTCCTTAGCAGGTCCTGACTCACTTCCACTCCTGCTCTGATTCAGCCACTGACTGGAGACTGCCTGAGGAAGGCCTGGATGTCCTGTGTGTGTCCCACCCTGCCGTGGTGCCACTGCCTCTCCAGCCTGGGACACCTCAGCAGCACACACGGATCTCTGTCTGTGCCTGCAGCCCATGGAAACCCCAGTGACACCCCCAAAACACTTGGGTGTGCTTTGGCTCCCAACACTTCCCTCTGTTGCCCTTTGAAAAGAAAGTGTTTGCATAAATAACAGCAGTTGCATTTGAAAATAGCTCCTCTCCCAGCCCGAGTTTAGCAGTGGAAGTGAGCAAAGATGAAACAGATTGCATCTGATGTGAGAAATGCACCAGATGGGTTTGCCAGGAGCAGCCGGCCCGGCCGGGGAAGATTGTGGCTCACGGGCTGGAGATGTCTCAGCATTTATGGCAGGGAATGGGAAACAGCCAAAGCACTGTCACCACAGCACCCAGCCCGGTGACCTGAGCAGGGTGGGGACCAAGTGCCAGCTTTGGAGCCCCCCAGATGTGGGGTGAGCCCTGGCTGGGTGT
>NC_031795.1:5979923-5984701 GCF_001522545.3 Parus major | reverse complement strand
TGGCTGGGTGTGCTGGGTGCTGCCCCATTGGGATCCCCCAGATGTGGGGTGAGCTGTGGCTGGGTGTGCTGGGTGCTGCCCCATCAGCAGAGCCCAGGAGCTGGTCCCCAGCCCTGCAGCTGCTTGCTGAAGCTCCTGGGCTGTTTTCCTGAGGAGCAAACGTGCCAGGGTATTTATCTGCCACAGACAAAGTGTCCCAGGAGCTGCTGTCCCGTTTGACACGGCAGGGTGGGAGCTGAGCTCCTGGCGTGATGGGGCTGGCTCTCAGGGTTGCCTTCATGGCAAATCTGCACTTGTCTTTCCAGAGTTACAGGAATCAGAGCTATCACAGCATTTAATCTCGTGTTTCACTGCCTGGGCTGTGTTGTGGTGAGGAGCTGTGTTCCAGCCTGACGGGTTCTGCTGTCCCCAGCCCCGCTGGCTGCTCCATCCCTGCAGGATGGGGATGCTCTGAGCCCTCCCGGGGGCTGCTGTCCCCTGTGCCGAGCCCAGCTGGGGCACCCTGGGGACATCAACACTGCTCTGCCTGCCCCAGCCCCTGGAAACCTGCAGCAGCTCAGGCCCCATTTCCCAGCTGCCAAATGAGCAGAGCCCAGCTCAGCATCTTCATCCCCCACGTGTTTGGAGCGGAGTGAAGTGACGAGGAGCTGAGGAGATGGAAACAATCACACTTTATCTCCCTGGCCTTCCAGACACTTCCCCTGCTGCTGCCTCTGCAAAGGCCGTGCTAAATCACCCAGGAACAGGCTCCTGCTGTTATTATTTACCTGAACACCCTCACTTTAAATTCCCTTCCGCTGCAGATTCAGACAAATCTTAGGGGCAAACTCCAGATATATCACTGTGAGGCTCCAAAGCTTGCAGCAAGTATTTAAGAATACTTTATTTCCCCCCAGATCAGGGCAGCAATCCTGGCAAAAAGTGTCATTAACAAAACAGTTTTCTATAGCAATGAGAGTTCTGTGTGTGTTTTGTTGTGAGAAAAAAATAAATTCATTTTTTTCTATAGCAATGAGAGTTCTGTGTGTGTTTTGTTGTGAGGAAAAATAAATTCATTTTTTTCTATAGCAATGAGAGTTCTGTGTGTGTTTTGTTGTGAGGAAAAAATAAATTCATTTTTTTCACTAAGGAGCCAAAAATCATCTCCGAGTTAATTGTAGAACAAAAGAGGCCTTGATTTCTGCCATCCATCATGGAAAAGGTTGGATCCAAATATACATATATTAAAAATAAAAAGGTATAAACAATGTTTCCTTCCTAAAGAGCTTCCCTGGCAAACCTGGACCGTGCTGGCCCCCGGAGCCCGGCTGCCTGCAGCTCATCTTCCTGCTGCTGGAGCTGAGCTCCTGGGGACACTCCAGGCTCCTCTCAGGACCACTTCCCTGGAAAATGTTTGTTTTCAGTCCATCTTTGATCAAAGCAAGCCCCAAGGGCTTTCCTTCCTGGCCGGCACCTTTGTGTGTGAGTGTCCCTGGTTGTGCCAGGGGTGGGAACGGAGCCTCCCCCCTTCCTGCCCTGCTCCAAGCTCTGAGCATCCCTGCAGGGCCGGGGGCAGCTCTGGAAATGTGGGATGAGCGCAGGGATTGGGAGCACTCCCCTCCCTCAGCTCCTTCCCCTCCCCAGGGGTTCCGTTTGTTCACTTGGAATCGCAGCTCCTCAGGGGAAACCTCAGCCTGCACCTCCGGGGGGATTAGTGCAGCCACAGGAGCACATCCCTCTGTTCATTACACCCGGGAAAAGCTGCAGCAAATAAATCCTGTTAAGCCATTGGGGCCACTCTGGGCTTACCCAGACAGAGGCGGCAGCGCTATAAATAAGATCTGGGTTTGATTAGGGAAATAAAGGCAGGAAAAAAGCACTTTAAAGATATCCAGAGGAAATCTAAGCTCCCCCCAGTCATGCTGACAATGATGAATTAGTCCACGATGCCAGTCAGAGAGTGAGTCACGATTCATAAATAAATGACAGCGAGATATTCATAGAATCATAGACTACCCTGAGCTGGGAGGGACACACAGGATCACCAATCCAGCTCCTGGCTCTGCACAGGATAACCCAAAATCTCAGGAATCTTAGGAAATACCTTGGTAATATTAATTTAATCTGGGACATTTGTAGCCTGAGATGCCACTAAACGCTCAAAATTCAGAGTAATTCAGTGACCCCGTATCAATCAGATATATTTATTGTAGTTGATAGGGCCACACATTTCTGGCAGTGTCCACTCAACCTTTATTGGAGACAAGCTGATTTGGAGAAGCTGCTAAATGGGTTTTACACCGGTGTTCTCAAGCCCTGGGGACAGGCAGGGCAGTGGCAGCGGGTGACTCTTCCCCTCCCCTCCCGAGGATGCTCATCAGTGAGCTAATGGCACTTTCCTCCCTTTCTCTTCAGGGAAATGCAGCTTTTGCAGTGCTCTGCAGTTAAATCACTTGCTGGTGTTCAAAAACAGGACCTGGGAAGGGAGCTCAGGGCCTTGGCTTTGTTGTTTCTCCCTGTCCTGCCTCCCCCAGCCTTGCTGTACTGAGATGCAAAATTATCAGTGGAAGAGTTTATAAAATGTCAAAACAGTTTCTCTCCTGTCAGCCAGACAATTTGTGTAAATAGAGCCTCTCTAAAGAACCTCCTGCCAGCTCAAACCTCCCTTTCATCTCCCCAGGATTTATTGTATGCCATTTCCATGGAATTTTAAAAGATTCTCTGATGAGGATGGGAAGCTCTGTGCTGCTCAGAGGATCCTGGATGTGCTGTCACCTCCCAGGGCCGGGCAGAGCTGCCCAGGGAGGCTGGGAAACACAAAGCGAGGAGATTTCCTCTCCTCACACACCAGACTGCTGGGAGATGTCTGCAGCAAGCTGGGAAAGCTGCTCTGGGATGAAATATTCCAAAAAGCTGCATTTCCCCAGCCAGCGTTCATCCCCGCCCCGGGGGCTGTGGGGCAGGAGCAGAGTGGGGCAGGAAGAACTGGATAACCCAGGAATGGCTGTTCCCTGTGGCAGGGAAGGTTCCTGTGAGTGTGAGTGGAGCTGGCATCAAACGGGGCCCTGTGCCAGCGGCTGTGCCCCTGCTCAGCTGCTCCCAGCCACACCCACACACAACTGGAAAAAGCTCCAGTTGTAACGCAGTTCATTTGAAAACCACACCAAATAATCATTTGTCCCCGTGCTCCTGCCCTGTTTGTAGCCAGGGTTCCAGGGCTGGCCCCAGCTGCATCCCCCCAGTCTGCCCAGCAAAGCCACTGGGCCATACTGGTCTGGCAGCCCCAGCTCCTCCCTGTCGGGCCAGCTCAGCAGGACCAGCAAACACAGCCCTGAAACCCAAAGCCACGGCAGAATCGCAGCCCCAGCACGGTTCAGGCTCAGGGAGTGGGATGTGGAAGGGAAGAAGAGCTTTCCAGATCTGATTTTCCTCTGACAATTTGCTCTTGACAGCGGTTGAAGTCATCTTTGGAACCAGCCCCGCATTCTAAGGACAGTGAACTTTGCCTTTCAGCACAGCTGTGTGTGTGCCAGAGGAGGGGCTTCTCCAGGTTTTTGCATCTGTGAGAAATACCAGCAGTGGTTTTCCAACATCCCTGTGCCCCCACTGCAGGGGAAGGTGAAAAAATCCCAAATGAGGAGTTTCAGAGGGAAACCAAAAGGATTCTGCTCCTGTCCAGCCCTTCCCAGCTCTGTGCAGACCAGATCAACCCTCCTTTTACCATGGCTGGGGAAACTGAGGCAGTGAGAGGCACTGTCCCCATGCCAGGGGAAACTGAGGCAGTGAGAGGCACTGTCCCCATGCCAGGGGAAACTGAGGCAGTCAGGGACACTGTCCCCACTCCAGCCTCTCACTCTGGCTCCCAGCTCATCAGCCCACAGTGGCTGTGTCACACCCGCCCTGATTCTGCTCCAGTCACATCCCCTCTGTGCCTTTCGCTTCCTCCCCAGGCACGGAAGAGCCAGGACAGGGCTCGCCCCCGCTCGCTTTTGGAGTTGTTTGGGGTTTTTCCTGTAAACACGAAATTCTGAAATCCAGGAAAGAGAAGCCGTCCGTGTGTCCTGTGACAGGAGCAGGGATGGAAGGAAAGAGGGGACGCTGCTGTGGCTGGGACAGCCCGGCACTGTGTGAGCCCAGCCCCGGGGACATCTCACGGGGGTTTTCCTTGGAGGAGCTGCTCTGTGTCCCGGGAAGGCTTTTACAGCCCCGCCAGGACAAAGGCAGACGTGGCTGTGCTTGACTCACCCCATAAGATCATTGTTGTGCGAGATTTCTTTATTTTTTTCTATGTGTCACTTAGAAATAATCTTTTTCTAGCAAATTTGTTCTCCTCCCCTCCGCCCCTGAAAAGGGAATCTGTGCTCAAAGGCGCAGCTGAGATTGCGGAGACCTTCCCTTCCTGATCCTTATCTCAGCAGGATGTAGGAGGATCCCTCGGGAAGAGCTGGAAGCCTTTCTCCGGAGCCATCCAAGAGACGAGCAAGCCGAGAACGGCCTTTAAATGGCAAAACCATCAAGTGCTCGGGGAGCGGGATGCGAAAGCCTTTAACCCCATCCCACCGTGCCCGGCTCCCATCCCGGCTCCTGGAGCCGCCTGCCCAAAGCCGAATCAGCCCGGAATTCCCGGTGTCCGGAGCCTCCCCGCAGCCCCGGGACACCCCGAGCCCCTTCTGCTCCCGCACAGAGCCTTTCATGGCTTGGGCAGCCCTGGGAACCTCCGGGACCGCGTTCGCCGAGCCCGGGGCGGCTGCGGAGGGACCGAATGTCCCCGGGAGGGGATGAGGAGATGAGGGATGAGG
>NC_031795.1:5975037-5979573 GCF_001522545.3 Parus major | reverse complement strand
GGATGAAGGGATGCGGGGATGAGGGGATGAGGAGATGAGGAGATGCGGGAATGAGGGGGTGAGGGAATGAGGGGATGAGAGGATGAGGGGATGAGGAGATGAGGGGATGAGGGGATGAGGGGATGCGGGCCCGGGGAAGGGATGCCCAGGGCTGGGGACAGCAGAAGGGCTCGTCCTCCCCCGGTGACAGCCACTGCAGCCCGGCCCTGTCGCGGTTAGGACAGGAAACAGATGCTGCCTGCTGAGGAAGCACCTGAAGGGTACCGGAGCACCTTTTGTGCCTGTCCCAGCAGGAACCCGCTGGGAACGGGGGGTGCTGGGCGGAACCTCCCCCGAGCTGGCCCCAGGCTGTGTCCACACCTGCCTTTGGGGCAAAGGGAGAGATCCAGGGCTGTTAAACCCGAGTGCTGCTGCCACCGGCCCTTGCACGGGGCTGCTCCATCCCCAGCTCCGGCTGGCTCACAAGCTGCAGCCTCTGCCCCAGCACCTCTGCCTTTGCAGCTCCGGTTGCGTTCTCCCGCTCGGATTTGGTTGGGAATTACTTTTTCCCCGAGTCAAGTCTGGTTTCCCCATGCTGGCAGCGGCAGAGTGACCTCTCCCTGTCCTTATCTTCACCCGGGAGCCTTTCGATTTTAGCGCAGCTCCCCCCAGCCCCCCTGAGCTGCCTGGGCTGTGACAGTGACTGCAGAGATGAACTGATAACAGCTCTGCAGCCAACTGCTGCTGACATTTCTGCACTTGTTAAACGGCTTGAAAGAGGAACCTGGAAAACTATTTCTTTGTAAGCTGCTGGTAGGAAGGACTGTGGAAGCTTTCCCACATTTTCACTCCAGGCACTTTGCTGACCCCTTTGCTGAAGGGATGCAGCGAGCTCCAGGGAGGGGAGCTGGATGCTGAGATGTCTGCGGGTGATTTGCTGCCCGAGTGATGAGGACATGAAGTAGCTCCGAGGTTTGGATGTTGGAGAACCCCTGGAAGAGGCGAGCAGCAGCCGCTGCAGATCCCACTGGTGGCCATCGATGCGAGATGAGAGGCGTTTCATGGCAGAGCTGCAGCAGCCCACGATGCCAAACAGCAGCCTGGCCCTGAGCAGCCTGGATGGGATTTACATCGGCACCGAGTGCCTGGTGGCTTTGTTTGCCACGCTGGGCAACGTCCTGGTGATGTGTGTGGTGAGGCTGAAGGCGGCGTTCCAGAACACCACGCTCTATTTCATCGCGTCCCTGGCGCTGGCCGACACGGCCGTGGGGCTCCTGGTGATTCCCTTGGCCATCGTGGTGAGCCTGGGCATCAGCGTGCCCTCCTCCAGCTGCCTGCTCATGTGCTGCCTGATGGTGGTGTTCACCAACGCCTCCATCCTGTCCCTGCTAGCCATCGCCATCGACAGGTACCTGCGAGTCAAGCTCCCCACCAGGTGAGGCTGCCCCACCCCGGGGCTCTGCCAGCCCCTGCCCCACCTCCTCTGTCCTCCTTCCTAACCTTTAACTGCTTGAAGTGGATGCTCGTGCCTCAGAGCCCACCTGAGATGAGCTCCCCAAAAACCCTGGGGTGCTCAGCTCGGTGATCTCTGGTGTTACCACTGATCAGAATTGGTCACAGGATGTATCTGTGGGCAGACTCTTGAATTTTCAGCATGTTGGTTAATTGCACAGGATGCTGAGTGTGTTACAGGGCTTTTTTTAGTTTTCTGAGGCTTGTCTTTGAAATAAAACTCTTTTCAGTATTTGCTGAAAATACAGAAGTATTAACAAACTTATTAACAGTTAACTGAAATCACTCACTGGTTACATTTACATGATAAGTACACAAGCTACAAAAGCAAAGCATAACCTCAAGCATCCAAGAAATCGTATTTTATAATGGGAAAGGATGAATGAAGCTAAAGAATGAATTCTAGCCCCACAAATGGCATAAACCAGATAAAAAGAGGAAGGTACACCCAAGGAAGCCAAGAAATAAGATAGGAGTTCCAACAGCAGCAAAGCAATATCCTGACAAGAGGAGAACTAAGATCATAATGAAACAAGAAATAAAATAAATCAAACATCTAATTTTAAACAAGGGAACTTGAGCACAGTTCTTACTGATGCTGCAAAGCAACTGTTACAAATGAAGAGCTGGGGTTTGGGGCAAGATAAAATTTGGTTTTAAAAAAAAAAAAAAGTTAATGTTTCACTTTCTAACAATGATCCTGCAGTACCTGAACAGGTGAGATCATCCTTGACTACTTGAAAGCACTCCTCTTTAACAGGACCTGGGATTTCTTCCCCTGCAGATACAAAAGAATCACTACAGAGAGGAGAGTCTGGTGGGCCCTGGGGCTGTGCTGGTTCCTGTCCCTGCTGGGAGGGCTCATCCCCATGTTTGGCTGGAGCAAGGCAGATGCCAGGAGCTCCAGCTCCTCCAGGTGCCAGTTCATCTCCGTGATGAGGATGGATTACATGGTGTATTTCTGCTTCTTCACCTGGACCCTGGTGCCCCTGCTCATCATGTGTGCTCTGTACGCCGAGATCTTCCACATCATCCGCACAAAGCTCAGCCAAGGGAGCGCTGGGAGAGGGGCTGGGGCTTTCTATGGCCAGGAGTTCAAGGCAGCCAAGTCTCTTGCACTTGTTGTCTTCCTGTTTGCAATCTCCTGGCTGCCTCTGTGCATTATAAACTGCGTTTCCTATTTTTACCCCGAGTCTCACATCCCCCCGTATTTGGTGTACTTGGCAATCCTCTTATCCCATGCCAATTCTGCCATGAACCCCATTGTCTATGCCTACAAGATAAAGAAGTTCAAAACCACGTACCTTTTCATTTTAAGGACCTATATCCTGTGCAGAAAACCAGACCCAGCTCTTACAGAGCAAACAACAGACCCACAGTCATAAATACAGGCTGAACCTGCCAGTGGCTGCCAGAGCATGGATAAAGCACCTGGCTTTGCTGAGAAACTCTTGGGAAACTGCAGCAACCTGTGGGTCTGAAGCTGCTCTAAAGCTGCATGTGAATATGTCTTTATGTAATATCATTTCTAAACACAGAAGATGGAAATTTTGTCTAGTTTGGGGTTTTTTAACATGAGGATTGGTTGAGTTGATTGAAAACCAGGATGTGTTCTTTGCTGTCCATGATCCAGCAGCTCACAAGCTCACTTTGTCTTGTCCATCCATCCGAACTAAACTTGTGTCTGGTCAGCTTGTGCTTCAGCCAGTGTTGTCACATTTTCATGAGTAATAATAATAAATAGTAGGTGGATTCTACATTAATTTGTCCTGCTGAGTCCTGCCATGACAATCAACAGAACCTGCCCAGTTTCAGTCCTGCCTGGGGTGGCACAGAAGTTGCAGTAATTGTTACACCACAGCTGTTTTTAGGGAACATGGGTCAAACTGAAAAGAGGTTGTTAAAGGCCAGGCTCTTTTTTCCTCCATCTTTGAACAATAAAAACGGTCTAGAAAAAGCAGCAAAGGGGGTGCATCATTCTGTTCCTTATCTCAGAGAGCGTTGGCATCTGCTCCTCCAGCTGAGATCAGGCACCTCATTTCTTATCTGGGGTAACCCTTGTCCCAGGCCAGGGCTCTGCCCTGTTACACAGCTCAGTGCCAATAAACGAGCCAAGGGAAGCCCAAGAATGTCAGAACTTGCTGCAGGTTCTCCTGTGAGCATCGATGGACCCCATTGCTTTCAGCAGAAAACCAGGTCCTACCTGAAGAGCAGAAAGTTAATTGTCAGGATGATGCACAGGGAGCTCTGCTGATGTGTTTTGGATAAAGGGAGAGAAGAGGGAGCAGAACTGCACCAAACTCCAAGGGAATGAGGCACAAGGATATGGAGGAAGAACAGAGGACTGAGAGCAAAGCAGAGCAGTCCCAGCTGGCTGAGCCCAGCCCACAGCTCACCTCCTAGGGAGGGACAGAGCCTTTCCCCCTGTATTCCCTATTAAATGGAGCTTGGGGGAGCTGCAGTGAGGTGAGAGCAGCAAGACAAAGAACACAAGTTGTTCTGCTGCCCCTGGGGAGGTCTGTGGCCCCCACACCAAATTTCAGAGCATCAGGTCACACCTTTCAGTGGTTCCCCGGGGTTGCAGCAGCTGCTGGGAGAAGTCAGGACAGCACAGAGGGGCTGGAAGGGCTGGAGCCAGCTCGGTGAGAGGGGCTGGAAGGGCTGGAGCCAACTTGGTGAGAGGGGCTGGAGGTGCTGCAGCAGCCAGGCAATCCCAGCCAGTCCTGTTCCTTCTGTCCCACCCCATCCCATCCCACGGATCCCATCCCATGGATCCCATCCTATCCTATCAATCCCATCCCATGGATGCCATCCCATCCCATGGATCCCATCCTATCCCATCCTATCCCATCCCATGGATCCCATCCCATGGATGCCATCCCATCCCATGGATCCCATCCTATCCCATCCCATGGATCCCATCCCATGGATCCCATCCCATCCCACGGATCCCATCAATCCCATCCCACGGCTCCCATCCCATGGATCCCATCCCATCCCATCCCATGGATCCCATCCTATCCCATCAATCCCATCCCCGGCTCG
>NC_031795.1:5953992-5974507 GCF_001522545.3 Parus major | reverse complement strand
GCCCCGCTCCTCCAGCCCCGCTCCTCCGCTCCTCCGGCCCCGCTCCTCCAGCCCCGCTCCTCCAGCCCCGCTCCTCCAGCCCCGCTCCTCCGCTCCTCCACAGCCGCCCGTGGGAACCTCCCGCAGCCGCTGGAAAGGGAACGATTCTCACTCTGTACTCAGAGCACTGCGGGAAATGACACGTGAATGAACATTCCCAGGGATTTCGGCTGTCACACTGTGACTGTGCGTTTCTTTCAGGGGACCCAACCGGGAAGCAGAGATTTGCATCCAAACATTTCATTATCATCACTTTAATAACAGAAAATAGCTCATCAGAGCACTTGGCAATCAAAAACGATGTGGAAAATGTTAGAGTTGGTGACAGAAAAGGGAAACACGAGAGCACACGTGGATAGATGCGGAGAAACATTTTCATTTCTCAGTTCTCTCTGGTAGCTCTCACAAACGGAAACTTGACAAGGGCAGGGAGATTTCTACAGATGAGGAAATCCTGTATAGAAACTCTCCCTCTGCAGCCGTTGGCAGCCAGTTTGGAACAGGAGACAATTTCCTGTCATTACTACAAAAAGAGCTGTGTTACAGAGGGCATGAGGGCATTCCCAGGGCAGGCCTGGCTCTAAGATCCTCGTAGCTGTGATGCCCAGAAAGTGGGAACACTTTTATTTCATTTGGAATTTCTTCACACAGGCAGTGGTGTCCGGCCCTGCTGGAAGACCAGAGTGCTGTAGGTCACTTCATTCTGGGGATGTGAGAGAAAACACAGACATCAGAGAGGGCACAAGCACTGCAGCTCAGCAGGAATTTCCCACTTCTCACTTGTCCTCAACACTCCACACCATCAGCAGCCAGTGGGGGAAACTGGTAAATGCTGGTTCATCCCACTGCTCAGAGCTCAGGGTTCTGGGTCAAGTCTCCTTTAGGGACTTCCAAAGAATTAATATCACAGAGGGAAACTGCAGAAATGCTTTCCCTTTAAAAAGATTTCTCCTAACCTGCCTCCTCAGTGGTTAAGCCCCAGAAACCCTGAAGTTCCTTGACAAAAGAACTGCTGAGTAACAGTTGAGTCTCAAAGGTGACTTTTCTCCCTCCCACCCCAAATTAATATTTACCACACTGTCAAGAATGTGAAATATCTTCATAAGGCATTAGAAACCACAGTTGTGACACTTACCTGGCACCTAAGAGATTCCTCAGCTGCCATCTGGGAGAAAGATTCCTCTTGTAAATTTTGGTGGGATCTTTTATAATCTGGGAAGGAAAGGGGTCCCAGTCTGAGCTGTTTGCACGGTGTTTGGGGACAGCAGTGCAAGGGAGGTGGGGAGAGGTGACAGCTGAGTGTGAGCTCTGGCACAGACCTGCACAGCAAAGGCCCTGCACACCTGCTGGAACAGGATCAAAGGCACTGAGGAGCTCAGTCTGGCCAGGATTGGGATGAGAAAAGCCCACAGCCAACAAAACCCCCCACAACTCATCGGTGGCAAAGTTAACTCTTTCCTGAAAGCACTGCTGGGATGATTGATGAGGAATTGCTGCCAGGGATGAGCTGCTCAGAGCTGTTCAAGGCAGACATTGTTTCAGCCACTTTATGCCCTCGACTGTGGCACTCACTTTTCCTGAAGAGAGTGATGATTGCAAAAATCAGGACAGTCAGGAGGATGCCAGAGATGAAGGCCAGTGACATGAACAGTATTTCATGGCTGTTGATACACAGAAAATCCTGTCAGAATCCCCAGTTTCAACAGCAGGATTGAAGCACCAATAGTGCTCAAATTCACCAAACTTTATGGAGTGTGACATTTATCCCCAGCCCCAGGAGATTAAAATGTGTGTATCTGCATTGAGCATCTCTAGGAATCACCCATGCAGTGCACACACTGGGAAATTCTAACCAAGTTTTAACCCCCCAAGATGTTAAATATGTGATATATAACCCTTCCCTTGCAGAAGGAGGCTGCAGTCTCAGGGAACTCTGGGTTTGAAGTCAGGAAATAAAGGTGCAGCATTTACTTATTAATCCAGCATCTCATTTCTGCATCTTTGAAATCAACTGCAGGGGTGTGCACGGTGGTAGGGACAGTGCTGGGGACAGTGGTAGTAGTGGAAATGGGTCCTGGTGCAACTGCAATAGAAAAAAAAATAATCACAAACTTTTTTAAAAGGTGCAAATTTCTGCAGTAGCACTGGAACCACATGGGGGCTGTGTCTGTACAGTCTGTCTGAAACAGAACCAGCAGACAGGAAAATTCTGCTGCTCAGATGATGACTGTGGCAGGCAGCCATGCAGTTCTTCCCCAAAGCCCCACATCACCTTAGCACTGCAGCCAAGGAAATCCCTTCAAAAATAAAATACCTGGAGCTGCTCTTGAGGAAGAGCTTCCCATTCTCTCAAAGCATTAACTGACAGGAAGAGAAGCTGAAAGGGAAAAGAGTTATATTTATATACATATACACATAAGCAGAACAAACCTGTCATCCTAACTCAAAAGACTTGATTTAGCTTTTATTAATTTCTTGGAAATCTTATAAAAGTGGCACAAAGCCACTCAACTCTGGCAGCTCCTCAGCATCAACCCCTGCCCAGTGTCCTGATCCTGAACAGAGTTCACTGCTCCTGAGGGGCACGGTGCAGTCTCCACCCAGAAAATGGAGGATATTTAATAACCAAAAAGCACCTACAGGATTCATTTTGCAGTAGCTAAAACCCTGTGAACATTTTCATAATCTGAAGCAGCTTTGAATTCAAAGTTCCTCTCTTGATGTTTAAGAGACTTTTCCCACTGAAACAGGAACAGTAACTCTTTTCTCAATTTTTCTTTTACTCTAGGACAGTGTGGAATCTTGATAGGGATCCTTAAAGATATTTTACTACAAAATCCTGGCATTTCTCACCACGTGATTTTCAAACTGCGGATTGTGAATAACATAAAAATACTACAAGATGAAAATAAACACCCTGTTCTCTGCTGCTGCCTCTTTTCCTACTGCACCCCAGTGTCACCACGTTCCAGGGGAGTCAAACCATGAAAGCTGCCAGTTTCCCACACCAAACCTCACAGCCTGCTGGGTTTGCAGTAATAAAAGAAGAAATGATCCAGCTCCACCTTACCTCCCACCATGGAAACACTGCTGGAAAACTCCCCAAGTGTCAGCACTCCAGTTTAACCACTTGCTTAGTGAGAAGAATCTGTCACACCAGTTAAAGGCTCCAATGTCAATCAGATGTGGGTTTACACAATTGTGGAAGTTGAGCAACTTCACTTTTTTTATTTAAATTGACAGAAAACAGGAAACCATGAAAGACACCTGCATTCTCTGGAACCGTTTATCTAAAAAAGAAAGGCAGTTTCAGCTCAGGTTGGCTTGAAGGAAGGTTTTGGCTCTAAAGGAACCATTTTGGTGGTGTAGGGTGTCAGAAAACCGTGTTTCTTGTTCCCTGAGGAATGGGATCACAGGCACGCCCCAGTCTGTGCTCTCGGCTTCAGGGACCACATCAGTCACAGGTCAGCACACACAGCACAAGTTTATTCATGGCTGTGCTCTGCTGGGATTCTGGAGTTTTGAAATTCCTCCAGGGAAATGATAACTATGAAAACATCAAGAGACTTCTGGAAGTCCAGGAAAACTGCTGTGGAATAAACTCACCTGTTTCCCTGCTTTAAACTGAGCATGGCCATCAGCTGAGGGAGCTTTTCAGAGCTCTTGACACATTTCCTGCCCAATCACTTTTCCCAGAACCCAAACCCTTTCAACACTGCGTGAGGCTTTATGGTGAAAGGGGATTTCCAGCTCCTTTAGAGAACCAGAACGTTCACCCAGAGCCCCTCCAGCAGGCAGATGGGAGCACAAATCCTGATTTTAGGACATGGGTACAAGGACAGCAGGTTGCTCTCACACAGAATTGAAACACATTCAGCAGCAGAATTTTCCTCTGTGAAGTTCTGTATCTCTGAAGTGTTCGTGACCAAAGAAGGGACCCAACACACTGTGGTTTCAGCTCATGCCCCACCAAAAACCAGCTGCGGTGGTTGGTGTGAACATCCAGTGACTTCAAACACAAACAGGCAGGGACTGCTGCTAGTGACACACAGCAAAGAGGTTTTTTCATTTGTTTAATGATTTTACAGTCACAGAGGAGGTACTGGGACATGTCAGTGGGCTCAGACTGCTCACACGGCTGCGTGGGCACTCTTGGACAGCGCCTTCAGGTCCAGGATGCACTTGGCAATACTTTCCTTTTGCTGCAAGAGACAGGAAACAGCCCTCAGCAGACAGTTCAACAAGCAAAACAGACATTAAAGTACATTTCAGAGAAACCTTCTCAGACCTACAAGTTACTTGTTAAGAGGGATGCAATTACAGCTCATGAGGTCAGAAATTCAGATCCAATCAAGCACAGACTGATGGAATCCCAGAAGGTTTGGGTTGGAAGGGACCTCAGAGTTCATCCAGTCCCACCCCTGGCCACGGTTACCCATCACCTCCTGAGCCAGGATCCCTGAACAGCAAATCTTAGTGCAGCCTAAAACATAAAGCAGGGAAAACCCAGCAAGTACCTGCTGAGGTGTGATGCTCTGAACAACGTTCTTCTCCACCCACTGGATCATGTGGTCCTGCTCCTTCTGCCGCTTCAGGTTCTGCATGGCCACCTGGTAGTCCAGCCTCTTCTTCACCTCGTTGTACACCATCAGCAAGCGCTCCCGGTAGTTGGTTTCCAGCAGCATGGCGATGTTGTTCTGCACGGAGCAGGAGACAAGAGGCTCAGTCTGGCAGCAGAAGGTGCTCTGGCAGGAGTGCAGGACCCCAGCAGGGCAGGCTGCCCTGGCCTGAGCAGCAGCAGCGCTGCCCCGCTCACCCGCTTGGCGTCGAACAGGTAACTGCGGCCTTCCACCCGCCACTGCTCCTTCTTCTCCTCCTCGATGGCCGTCTGCAGGGTCTGGATGGCCTCGTTCTTCATGGCTAAAGCTGAGGCCACTTTCTCCTGCAAGAAGGAAAGAACTCCACGCTTCAGAGTCAGGTGCAAGGAAAACAAGTGATCTGCAATTAATCCTGAAATGCTGCATTAAGCTGAGAGAAATGTCTGTGTGAACTGCCCCGTGCCACGGCTGAGGTTACGGCAACAGAGAAGAATGAGGGCTCACGATCAGTCAAGGAATCCCAGATGGTTTGGGCTGGAAGGGAACTGAAATCCCATCCAATCCCACCCCCTACCATGGGCAGGGACACCTCTCACTGCCCCAGGCTGCTCCAAGCCCTGCCCAGCCTGGCCTCGGACACTGCCAGGGATCCAGGGCCCCACCACCCCCCAGGGAAGAATTCCTTCCCAATATCCCATCTAACCCTGCCCTCCGGCAGCTCAAAGCCATTTGTACTTTAATAAAACCATTCCTGACTAACGACTGCAAACTCAAATTACTGAGTCTCCATTACCTCGTTAAGTTTGTCAGCAAAAGCAGCGACATCAGCCCCAAACTTCTTGATGCCATAAATGATGACTGTCAGTATGCAGGCAGCTGCTGCTGTCTCGTGGTTCACAACGTAGATCTCCTTGGAAAGAAGGTAGAGCAGGAGGCCAGTGCCCAACATGTAGGGCCCTACAGGAAAAACAAAGCAGCATTACTTACATAAGGCATAACAAGGCTCAGTAAACCCAAGTACCTAAGAGGGAGTGCTTTAAAGGCTCACGAGGTCAGGGAGAAGTGTTCTATTTTACCAGGACAAGAAGAAGAGCCACAATTCCACCTGGGAAAGGTGCCACAAGGAATCTCACTAGGTCCTCACCTGACATGGGACCTGCTGCTTCTGCTCATTCAGAAACATGCAGAATTTCCTGTTTAAATGTTTTAAGGACCAACAGGCAATTAAATCTTTCTATAAAATCAAGCCTGTGGAACTCTGTCAACTCTTAGGTGTCTAACTTTAGAGCCAGGAGTCCTGCATTGGATTGTTCTTCACAACCTGCACATGCAGAATACTCATTTTTAGTAATATTTTACCTTTTCAGCAGCCAGAACTGGTGAGCAGAACCATGTAAGCACAGCTAAAAACGGTAAAAGTCTATATTAACCTGTAACTCCTGTTTTAGGGTAGAGAAACTGGAAAAACTCCTCAGGGATCAAACCATGACGAACTTCTCCTCCCTTCTCAGGCAGAGGTGGCACAGGTGCCAAACTCTGCTGAGTTGTGTGCAGTGGCCTTGTGGTGTGCAACACCCTGTGAACAAGGAGAACATTTCAAGTATAGTTCTTATTTAAAAAACAGACAGAACTAGTCCCCCAAACCACCCTTAGATAAGGCTCAAACACATTTCTAATTAAGTAGATAACTGGTGAGGCCCGGGGTGTCCAGGGAAGTTTGGCTGCCCCATCCGTGGCAGTATCCAAGGCCAGGCTGGACCTGCTCGAGGTGTCCCTGTCCACGGCAGGATGGATGAGTTTTGAGGTCCTTTCCGACCCAAACTATTCCGTGATTCGAAGGTGGCGTTTACTGGACACACCTCCTCCCAGGAAGTGGGTGGGACTAGATAACCTCCAGAAGTTCCTTCCCACCGTCCGTCATTTATACTCCCACAACACGAATGGAGAAAATAAAGAGACAAAACGGCAGAATAAGGCGGTTTAAGCACAGATCCCGGCCGGTGTCCCCGGTACTCACCCCACGGCGACGGGCGGCGGCAGCGCCCTCAGCGCGGCGGGGGCTGAGGGGACAAGAGGGCAGAGAGCGCGTCAGGGCAGAGCTCGGCCGGCACCCCCCGCCCGGCACCCCGCTCCCCCCCGAGCAGCGGCACTCCCCGCGGCTCACCGGCGCGCAGCACGAGGCGGGACAGCATGGCAGGCCGGGGAAAGGCCGGGGCAGGGCCGTGAGGAGCGGCGGCGCAGAGCCCTCGTCCCGCTCGGTGACCGCCGCCGCCGGGCGCTGAGATGGCGGCGCGGCTCTCGCGAGAGCGCGGGGAGGCGGGCGGGGGGCGGGCGCTCTCGCGAGAGGAGGCGGCGGCGGGAGGCACGTGGGGGCGCCGCCGGCCCCGCCGCCGCCGCCATGGAGGAGCCGCTGCCGCCGCCGCCGCCGCTGCTGCCCCAGGCGGCCCCGCCGCCCGCCCCGCCCGACACCGCGGCGCCCGCGGCCTCGGTGGATGGGGAGCCCGCGGCCGATGCCGCCTCCGAGTGGAACATCCCGCCCAACGCGCCCGCCTGCATGGAGCGGCACCTGGAGCGCGCGCACTACCGCGCAGGTAGCGGGGCGGGGGGCGCGGCGGGGCCCGGGAGCCGCGGGCGCTGCCCGGGGGTCCCCGCGCCTCCCCTCGTGTCTCTCCCGCAGACGGGGCCCTGCTGCTGGGCGCCTCCGGGCTGAACGGGCGCTGCTGGAGCGGCTCGCTGTGGGTGTTCGCGGAGCCCCGGCGCGCCCCCAGCGAGGGATTCTGCACCGCCGGCGTGCAGACCGAGGCGGGGGTCGCCGACCTGTGCTGGCTGGCGGACAGGGGCATCCTCGTGGCCTCCGACTCCGGTAAGCGCTGGGGATGCCGCCCTTCCTTGGCTGGGGTGTGTCCGTCCCCGTTCCCCGGTCCTCAGCGAGCTTCCCCTGCATCCCCAGGGGCGGTGGAGCTGTGGGAGCTGGAGGAGGACGAGAGCCTCATCGTGAACAAGTTCTGTAAATACGAGCACGATGATATCGTGACATCGGTGTCTGTCCTGGCTGGCAGCAGCCAGGCTGTCAGCGGGGGCAGGGATTTCTGGTGAGTGTCCCCAGCCTGGCGGCCGTGTGGCCGGGCTGTGCTGGGCGCTCACTGCTCGCTCTTGTCCCCAGCGTGAAGGTCTGGGACATCCCGGAGCAAATGGTGCTGCACTCCTACAGAGGTGAGTGCCAACCCGGCCTTCTCTGGCCTTTTTTATAAACCCCTTCACTTCCCACTGTGACCCTTTCCCCCTGAGCCCCTGTCTGGCTCCCTCAAGCTCAGGGGTGTCACAAGGACTTGTGGTTGCTCATCATCACTTGGGTAGGAAGCAGTCTGCTGGAGCAGGAGTTATCCCGGGTCTGGGCATGACTGTTAGACTGCTGTGCCTCTGGAGGTCCTTGGGAATACATGGGAAAGTTGGATACAATCTTTGAGGCTCTTTATCCTTTTGTGCTTTTGGTAGCTCACTCCGATGCAGTGACATGTGTGGCTTCCTGTCCTGGTAAGGACACTGTGTTCCTGTCCTGTGCTGAGGTAAAGCTCTCTCTATTGTCTAAACCTACCCCATTAAAATGAGATTTAACTTTAGCTGTTTACACTTTAATGCACTTAGAAACCACCTCTTGTGTTACTGCAGTGTTCTAGTCTGATAAATTTATAATCAGTTTACCAAGCTGATTCCTACAGGTTTATATCAAATCTTGGGAGCTCCTAGTTCTGTCCTGGGGATGACTGAAGGCTGCACTTAATGACAGCATCATTTTAACCCAGAGGAAAAGGCAGGGACATTTTGCCTGTGAGTCAGCAGCGAACCTGAATTTATGCCACAAAGAAATTGTAAAATTCTTCTCATTCCTTTTGGATTTATAGGACAACAGAATTTTACTCTGGGACACCAGATGCCCCAAACCAGCTACCCGAATTGGTATGTGTCTGTGTGCACTCACTGCTTCTGCATGAGTTTGTGTTGGAAGAAATAAATTCTTTTATGCCTGACTTCTAACTCCAAATCTAGTGATGTGCCTGTTAAAACCTAAGGAGATCTAACACTGTCACAGAAGTATAATAAGCTTAAAACACTTGTCTTGATTCAGGAGCAGTGCTAAATGAGATAGATGAGGAATATCTTTGTGCTGCCTCCTTCCACACTCACCCATTTCTTCCCTCGCAGTTTGCAGTGCCTGTAATTACCTCCCTACCTCAGTCATGTGGCATCCACAGAAAACTGACATCTTTGTCTTGGGTAAGAACCTGGACTCTCACCAGGAAAATCACGGTGGGTGTTTTCACAGGACAGTTTCTGCTGGTAACTTCAATCCCCCCTCTCTCCCAGGTGATGAAAGTGGAACAGTTGCACTGGTGGACACAAAGAATCCTGACTCTGCCCTCAGCGCTGCTGTGCACACCCAAGGCATCACAGGCTTTGCTTTCTCTGCACACAGGTACTGAAAGATTCTGGCACAGAACAAGGGACTGCATCCCCTTAAAAGCTTTAGTTATTTTGGAGTGAAACCTATGAGAGTGCCAGGTTTGGCCCTCTTATCAAGGAGGTTGTAGCAGGGAATAGAGTAAAACCAAGCAACATCTCACTTGTGACATGTGCTAATGTCCATGACAAGAACTCTGCAGTTCCACAGTTACTGAGCCACACACCGTGGGGATTTTCCTCATTACAGTCACCTCTGATTAAAGAAGGATCACTGGCTTTCAGACTCTCAGAATATTCCCACTCGGTGTACAGGCACCCTGCCAGATGCTGATGGAAACATTTTTGTAAGATTTTTGTGAGTTAATTTGCAGTACCTGGGTCAGGATCACTAAGAACTCTACTGTTCACAAGTTTATCCCTAAAAATTGTTGTGTTTGCTTGTTCTAACTGTGCTCTCATCTCTCTAGTTCACCCTTACTGGCTTCCATCAGTGAAGACTGTTCAGTTGCTGTTCTTGACTCAGACCTCTCAGAGGTGTAAGTACAGACAGAACATACTGCTGTTCTCTTCTTGAGTTAATTATTAATACACAGGATGCTTTGGGGTGGAAAGGACCTTAAAGATCATCCATTCCACCCCCTGCCATGGGCAGGACACCTTCCACTGTCCCAGGCTGCTCCAGGCCCTGTCCAACCTGGCCTTGGACACTTCCAGGGCTGGGGCAGCCACAGCTGCTCTGGGCAACCTGGAGGTGGAAATGTTCCTGAATAAAGGAGCATCATTATATCAAACCAGCAGTTAGGGATTGCCCAGGCCCACACCCTCTCTAATGATGGCTGATGGAGTGTTGGTGTTTTCCAGGTTCAGAAACCGCTCTCATCGAGACTTTGTGAAAGGCTTGTCCTGGTCTCCTTCAGATGATGCCTTGCTCACTACAGTTGGATGGGATCATCAGGTTTTACATCACACTGTTCCCCTCCCAGCTGGTGAAGCTTCTGGAATCAACTGTGTAAAAGAATAGTTTTATAAACTCGTGGTCCAAGTTCCTTGCTGGCATCACTTTGATTCTGCTGAAGTCACAGGTGTGTGAGCTGGAGTGTGGGGTCTGTTGTCTGCCTCAAAGCTTGTGGCTGAGAAGCTTCCTGTAGTAATTTTGAATTAGGCATAAGTTAGTTACAATACAAGCTCTCTCCTCAGGAGTAGCTTCTCCTGTAATAAAAGACTTTGGTTTTACTCAGAAAAAAATTGACTTCAGGCACAGAGGAGACTTGGAGAGACAGGGAATTAGGTGTAATGAAAAAAAAATAATAAAGTCAAAAAGACTTGATTCAGTTCTCCAGACTACCCATGGAATTAACAGCAGCTTTTGGGGGAGGTTAGGAACACACCTCTTGTTGGGTAGATGGGAGATCCTCACCCTTGAGCAGTTCTTTGCTCTGTAAATCAGGTGGAATGAAAAGACCTGTTGGGATTCAAGAGCTAGAAGGGTTCCAGTGCCATCCTCAATGCAGCACGTGGTGGAGAGGATTCAGCCCCAGTGGCAGCCTGGAGCCTCTGGTGAGCACCACTGGTGCACTGGTGTGAAGTGAGCTCCCAGCTGGAGCCCAACACCTTTGGCATGGTGCTGGAATCCTGAGCAGGGAGCAGGTGCTGTGCTCTGACACCACGGTTCATCTCTGTGCTGAAGGCTTTCCTCAAGGATGAGACCTGTGAACAAAAGGTTTCTGTGAGGGAAAAACTGGACTAAGGACTTGAGTTGTCATTTGCTTGCTCCTGTTGCAGACTCTGCTTAGTGATAACCCAGATCCATGCACTTGTGACAAGTGACTTCTTGTGCTGGCACTGAGGGGACAGGACAGTCCCCTACCCCCAAACCAGGCTCCACAGAACCTGTAGAGGTGTTTTTGTCAAATACCACGTACATTTCTGACTCAGCTGTTTCCCTGGAACATGTTTACGTGGAGAAGGTCACTGCTCTGCATGCATTGCTGCTGCTCTAGGTATGCCCTGGTCTGGCCTAGTATTTCCTAGACAGAATTAAGCAAGTCCTGACAGATGAAACAAAAATAGTGTTGAAATGAATGTTACTCCCAGTTCTTTAGCATGATAGCAGCACTTAAATGTACACTGCTTCCAGTTTTTATCTCTGCATACACATAGGTTTAGTTGTGCAAAGCCTACAATGAATTTTTAGGCAGACTAAGCTTCCCCAGGCTCTGTACTTGTCTCTTTGTAAACCTCACTTGCTGCTTTTTAAATTCCTGTGTCATACAGATGTTCACAGCAACTTCCTGTTCTAGAGCAGTGTATGACAAGAAATGGTAAATGATGATCAAAATAGACATTTCCTCAGAAATACCCCTTGAAGCAGAGTCCCCTGTTAGGGACCTGTGATGCTGTACTGAAACAGGTCTTGTGCTGGTTCTGAAACAGTCGTCTTGGAAGATGGTTTTCATTTGTAACTGGGTTTAAGTTTCACTGGGCCACTTCTGTAGCACTGAAGAGCAAGCTGAGATCATCCACACACTTCAAGTTGTGATTTCAGTCCCTGATATTAAAACTGTTCTTAAATAAATGTTCACCGTATTCCTGTTCAATGCCAGGGTACTACAGTTGTTTGGCACTGGTGCAAGACAGGCTCTGGGTCCTGCTGCTTTCCAGGAAGTTTTTCTTTCTAGAAAAAACTTTCTGGGGTTCCATCATGCACAGCTAAAAAGAAAAGTTCAAATGTCAGACATTAAACCATATTAGGTAGCTCATATTGCCACACCTGAGCAAAACACAGCAGTCCCTGGCAAAAGACTCCTGGTCTTAAATAAGACCTGGTGATAAATAAACTTCTTTACAATTAAAGACTGAAGAACCCTCAATCTTCAGCATCTGGCAGGTGTTTGTGGTGCCACAGGATGGCAGCAGCTGCCCTGGACAAGCAGCACCGCCCAGCTCTGCCTGGAGGAGCAGCTGCTTTTGGGGCTTGCAGCACCTGCACCTGGGGTTTTCCACTCCTGAGAGAAGCACAGAAGAGCAGCAGTTCAGGAGTCACTCCTGGGCTGCAGCTTGGAGCAGAGGTGTTGTACCAGTGCTGGCAAGGCTGCAGTAAAGTCACAGACACGTGAGCAGTGTAGCAGGAACACCAGCAATCAATCCCACATCAATCCTTGCTGGCTTTGCAGCTCCCTGCCAGGGAATGCAGGGAACTGTGTGGGGTCTGTCCCTGCACCACACCCCATTCGGGTTTGGGTACATCCACCTGGGTACGTCCAGTGTGGCTGCAGGAGGAGCTTCAAGGCACACATGGCACCCTTTCCTCCCTCCCAGCCTGCTCCTGCAGCCAGAGCTGGCTGGAGATGAGATTGCAGATCAGTTTAATTCCGAGTGGAGAGCAGCAGAGAAACCTTTTGTGTTGCTGCCTGCATTGCTCACTGTGCTTGCAGCTTTGGGCACAGCATTCGAGTTGGGACCTGTAACAGGTATGAGAGTTTCTCCCTAATGAAGGGCTCCAAGCCCAGCACTATTTATAGAATCTGCTCCTGTGCCAGCCTGCCCAACCAGCTGGGTGTGAGTGACAGAGCTCTTGGGGCTCAGCTGCCCCTTCATGCCTTGACTGGGCTTCTAAAACACTGAAATGGTCACAGGCTTTGGATGAACTGCTCAGAGAAATTGGACCAAGTTCTAGGTAAGATGAAATTCAAACCTTACTGAGCTACATTTTCCCATCCTTTCAAGGACGTGCAGACTTCTCAATTCTCCAGCAGACAAGACTGTGTAAGCAACATTAAAAAAAGTCATACCACACATGCAATAAAACATCCAGAAATGTTTAATGCAAGAAGGTTGGTGTTCAATGGCACTTATAAATAAAAGACTTTGTTCAATACTTTACAGCTAAAGCTCTGTTACACTCCCCTAGCAGGAACTTGTGAGGAAGAGGCAGCTGCAGGGGATAATTTAAGTTGTATCACAACTTGAATTACCACACTGCATCAGAGAGGGTGAAGTGAGAATAATTCCACACTGGGTCTCAGGATTGCTCTCAGCACTGGGCTGAGGCAGGGTGCTTTGCTCCATTAACACCCCTTAGTTTTGTTTCTTACTCTGTTGCTAAATTTCCATAGTGGAAGAGCTGGGAGGAGCAGGACGAGGAGCAGTTTATCCCCAGAACCTGACAGAGTTACCTGCCCCAGGAAGAGGAGGCTCTCCCCCATCCCTGCAGTCCTCACCTCCTGAGAGATCTCACTGTCCCCAAGTGCTCTGGCTGCCAACAGCTCTGACAGTGGTTCCTTTGTCACAGCAGCCCCAGAATCAATGGTGAGTTGTTTCTGAAATACCAGAATGTGCTGAAGGCATTCAAAAGCAGCAGGGATAGTCCAAAGGGTCTGAAGAATAGAAGTGTTCTGCTGCTGAAAGCCTGCATGCTAACCAGTCCTACAACTGGAAGCAGAGTCCAGCCTGATTCAGTGCCAGCCCCTGTGCAGTCCCAGAATGGTGTTCTTGAGTGAAGAATGGCTATTTTATAAAGCTGACTTCTATTATCACGCTTCTAATACTTAATTAAAACAACTATGTCTGCTAGAAGTGACACACTCCATGGTGTCTAAGACCATATTTCAGCTACACATGAATTGTGTGTCTGGATGAAGTAGTAAATGTGACATTTAAAGCAAGTGCCAACATTGGAGTGTCACATTTTTCTCTACAAAGAAAAAAAAAAACCAACAAAAAAAGCAAACAAACTTGTGTTGGGGAGATTGTAATTTGGAAGAATTCTTGAGGTGGAAAATTGCACACATACCCCCTGCCCTCACCACTTCTGGGCAAAGTCAGTATCAAAAGCTGAACTTGCCCATCCAGCCTTAAAATTGTTTTTGAGAGCTCATCTGCAATTATAGCTTATTATTTTGAAAAAAAAAAAAAACACCAAAAACTATCAAGAAGAAAAAAAAACCCATTAAATTGCAACGTTATCAAAGAGACTTCTTTGTTTGCTTTCAAGCTAAACTGGTGAAACTTCATCCAATAGCAAAACATGACCCTAAAGGCCCTGAAGGAGGATCACAGATTTACTTCTACAAATGAATGAGAATGCTCAAGATGCTCCTTGCATAGAGAAAATTCCATGTTTTAGGGTAGGTGGCATTCCACAAGACACTTGGCACACTTAAATGTCCTTATAATTACTCCACAGTCACTTTTCTCCATAAATATTCCAGCACCCAGATATTTAAAGCCTATTATTTCAATATTAGCTGGGGTGAACAATGGAAATCTTCCAAGTCACTGTGACTTACTGGCATAAAAATGTCCTTTGAATTAGCTGTTAGACTGAATATTGTATCTGCATTTTCATTTTATTCACAGCAAAGTAAAGTTCAGAATACTTTAAAGCTGCTGCAATATCTGAAAGGGATGTTAAATTATTAGGTAAAGATGGAAATAACACAAAACACAGAATGCCAGTGACATGACTCGAATATCAAGATAACTTTTGAGAATTCAACTGTGAAGGAAAATTTATCCCTGATTTTGAGCTGAATGAGCAAGATCTGCTTGCAGGCCACATCCAGGTGTGTGCCAGGCAGGGCAAGCTGGAGTGGAACCAGTGGGATTTATAGCATTGAAAATAGAAAGTGCTTTCCATAAAAATAGACTCATGTCTCAAAGTGCTTTTAGTTTGCCAGTGATTAGAAAATATTCTCTACAAGTTTTTACAGTTATTTTACAGTGATTTTCTGCAAGTTTACGTAGGAGGAAGATTCTCTGTTTCTAGCTTCAGGAATTATTCACAACTCAGGTCAGCTGTCGTGAGACCCCACTGCTCACTCTGGAAGCTGAAACCCTCTAAGGCTACTCCGAGCTCCCAGCCCTGTGTCCACCAGTGGGAATCAGGGGCAGCTCTGCACATCCAGCACCTGGAAAAGCACCGGGAGCCAGCTCCTTTCCCTGCAGACACCCCACATGCCACCAGGATAAATACAGACACACTGAAATTGAGCTTCAAAGCAGGCACGTGGAAGCCAATCTCAGTAGAATAAGTAGAATAAGGACTCTTGGGGTCACAGGGCTGTGATGTGGCGAGAGACCCCTCGGGGACAGCACCAGCAGCACAGCACCTGGGCGAGTGGTGGACACCCACCAGCCCAAGGAAAAGGATTGCTCCATGACCTTTGTCTCCAAAGTGCTTTACAGCCATCCAGCCAGGCCTCACAGCCTCCTTCCACGAGGAATAATTACCAACAGAAACATTTACAGTGACCAAAAGGCACAGCAAAGCAAGGCTCCTGCTCCCAAAGCAGCTCCTGGACGAGGGGTCGGAGCCCTGCTCGGCAGGACAGGCACTGACTGCCCAGGGCTGGGTTTAAGGCAGAATTGATTCGCTCCAAACTCTTGAAGGACAGAAAGGCTCAGGATCCAGGCATCTCCTCCTATCCCACTGGCCTCACATTCTTATTTTAATCCCTGACATTTAGCTATACACTGCTTTGCTTCCACTGTGCACATCTCTCAGCCGGTTTCTCCCTGCTCCCAAACATGCTGGAGTTAAACCAATTAACAAACAAACTGCAATCAATCTTTCCAGTGGTGATGCTCTTTAAAGAGAGCTGAGGATGCTCTTTGGCTTTCCTAGATGGCCTATCAGTCTGCAATTCTGACAATAATCCAGGAGGGAAAATGGGAAAAAAGGAAAGCACGTTTGCTCATGTAACAAGGCAGCGGCCTGCCCTCCGCAGTAACAATTCTCCTCGACAGTCTTTTGAGATAAGTCCGAGTCTCGGGCTCGTTCCCCACCTCCATCAGCAATTTCGAGCAGGAGCATTTTCAGGCTGGGTTGGGACCGTCCCTGGTGCCGTAGAGAAGGCCAAGCCAGGCACCCTCTCGCCCGTTGCCAGCCGGACGCCGGCGGGGCGGCCCCGAGGTCCGGCCTACCGGTGGCTCTGGTAGGTGTAGGAGATGGGCTGGCGCGTCCCGGGCCTCACCGTGAAGGTGTTGGAGGGTGCCCCGTAGTGCGGGGTGCCGTGGGCAGGCCTGCAGGGAGAACAGAGGGGAACTCACACAAAGCCCAGGCTAACCTTGGCGTTCAGGCAGTACCGCAATGATCATTTTATCACTTCGTGTCTCCACTCAGCGAGGTGGGGAGGGAGGGAGACGGGCACTGGGGTCACAGCTGGCACAGGGAGGAGCCACAGAACGCTCACTGCCCTTGGAGCGAGCAGGAGCCAAGGGGCAGCAACTGCCCTGGAGCCCCAGCGCTGCTGCGGGGCCGGTTCCAAGGGACACTGAGGACAGGGAGGGCTGGGCCCAGGGGACACGTACCTGCTGCCTGTCAGCACGCTGCCGGGCGAGAAGTCCCCGTTCTGCCCCTTGTACTTGGTGTCAGCCCCGCTGCTGCCGTACGCCGTGCCTTTCCCAGCAGCATCCGTGGACGCCCGCCTGCCCTGGGTGCCCGAGGGGCCGTTCCTGTGGGCAGAGCTCAGGCGGCGAGACCCCTCCCCAGCCGTGGAGCCGAACCCCCCGGTGCCGTAGGAGGAGAGGGTGCCCGAGGCCCGGGGGGCTGCCCCTGCCCGGGGGTAGGAGCTGTCGGGCTCCGACATGTACAGGCGCTTCTTGATCAGCGGCCGTGGGTTGGGGCCGTGGCTGGGGAAACTCGTGGAGCTGCTGTAATCCGGGTACTGAGGTGTGAAGTCGCCGTTCCTCCAGCTCTTCTCCAAGGGCAGCGGAGCTGTTGGCTCCTGGTTGCCCCCGTAGCTGCGGCTGTAGCCAGACCACCTGAAATAGCGCGGCTCGCCCGAGCTCCGGCTGCTCTCAGGGACACTGGGGCACTTGCGGCTCTCCTCCCGACTCGGGAGGGGACCCTCGTCCGCCTCGTTGCTGAATTCGGGGGGTGGGGGGATAATCCCGAAGTCCAGCGCCGTGTCCCCGTTCTCCTCCTCCCTGGGCACTCCGTGGTGGGCTGGGCCGGGCTGGCTCGGCTGCCCCGAGTCCAGCAGGCCCCGGAGCAGGCTGGAGGCAGCGGCTCGCCGGGGCCCGGGGGGCTGCGCCTCACCCACCGCCCGCCCGGCCCGGCCCTGCTCCGAGGAGCTGGAGAAGGAGGGGGCTTTGCTCCAGCCGGGCCCCGCTGGACTGGCCGCAGACGGCCGAGGCACCACAGTGAAGGAGTAGGGCTTGGACTCGTGGCGGAAGAAGCTGCTGGAGGTGGTGTCTGACGAGGCACTGCTGAGTCTCAGGGGTGGCTTTGCCCTCAGCACGGCCACCCCATCCCCGCCCTGGCGGCCCCGCTGGGCACGCTGCCGGGCTGCCAGCAGCAGGGCCATGGGTGAACCCCTCTCCACGCGCTCCCCCGTCACGGGGTGGATCAGCACCTCCTCCTGCCCCGCTCCTGAGATGTCCGGGGGGCTCCTGGCCGAGCTCCCGGGGCAGGGGGCTTCAGCTGAGCCCGGGGCACAGCGTGGCTCGGCCGAGCTGGCCCCAGCCCGGTGCACTTTGTACTGGAAGATGGCCGAGCTGGGCTCTGGTGCCGGGCTCTGTGCGGGGGACGCAGGGGGTGAGGAGGGGGTGGGAGCAGGGGGCTCCTCAGCCGGTCCCTGGGGTGGGTCTGGAGGACTCACGCTGCTGTTGAGGGACCCTGGAGCTGGGCTCACGTCCTCTGTGACCTTGCCAGCAGCAGGAGCAGGAGCAGGAGCAGGAGCAGGATGGTCCTCGTGATCTGTCTCATCCTTCGCAGCAGCCACCGGGGCTGGGAGCAGGCTGGGGACCGGTTGTGGCACCACTGAGTCACTCGTGTCAGGGGGGCTCTTCCTCACCAGTGGGGTGCTGATGCCATTCTCCACACCCTGCTTCTGGCTGCTGAGCCCCACAAGAGGTTTCCCTTCTTTCTTCAGGGACAGCACAGCCTCCAGCTCGTTCCTGATTGTCATCACGCTGCGGGGCTGTGTGTCAGGGCTGCTCTCTGGGGCGGTGACTGCAGTGCTGGGAGAGCCCCCGTTGGTGCTGGGGGTGCTGCTGGGCACCTCTTTCTTCTCCCTCTCCCCTTCCTTGGATAACCCCGTGTCCTTCCTGGCGAGCTGGGGCTCGCTGAGCCCCGGCTCACGGCTGCCAGCACGGCTGGGAGTGCTGTCCACGGGCTGGGGAGCAGCCGGCTTCTCCAGCGGCCTCTCCTCCCGGCGTGGGGAGCGCAGCAGAGCCGAGAGCTCGTCCCGCAGCTTGTTCAGGTTGCTGGCATCCTTCCAGTCATCCTCACAGGTCGGGTAGTCTGGAGGAGGGAGATCCAGGTCGTTCGCAGTGAGAGGTTCAGATTTTGGAGGGGAGTCTCTCCCAGCTGTTTTCTTCTCCCCCTCGGAGCCCGGCAGTGGGGACCGGCGGCCAGCAGGATTCACCCCTTGGCTGAGCCCTGGGCCCGGCTTGGGGCTCAGAGGAGGGGGTACAGCCGGCTTCCCAATGCCCTGTCTGAGCCCGGAATTTCTCTGCTCGGCTTCTCCCGGCCGTGCCTTGGCCGCGGGTCTGATGGTGAAGCAGGGTGGGAGGGGTGGCCGGGTGTGAGGCTGCCTGGGGACGGGCTCCTGCCGGCCGGGCTGGCCCTCCTGCACTGGGATGGACGAGGAGCGCGCAGGGGCCGGCGGCGGCACCTTGAACGACCTGGGGAAGGTGAGGTGGGGCTCGGGCTTGGGCTGCAGGCTCTCCTTGGGGCTGGGGGCTGCGGGCTCCCCGGGCTCGGCAGGGCAGAGCGGCCCCTCGGCATCGGCCTGCCTCGTGTTCAGCACCGTCTCGGATTTCCACTTGGAGATGCCGGGGCCGAAGGGCGCGGGGTCCCGGACCCCCGGCGGGGCCGGAGGGATGAAGTCTGGAGGAGCCGGGGTGCTGGGGGGGGACAGGGCACAGGCGGGAGGCGGCGGGGCTGCCATGGCAGGAGGTGGTGGCACCATCTCGGGTGGCGGGGGTGGCAGCATTTCGGGGGGTGGAGGGACCGGCGAGGCCAGAGCGGGTGGCAGAGGCGCTGCCGGAGGGGGTGGAGGGGGTACCGATGGCGGCGGGGGGATGTCTTCATCCAGGTCATCCCCATCGAGGACCTGTGGGCGCAGGTCCCCCACCGAGCTGTACATCCGGTAATTGCCATTGAGCTGGGAGCCAGAGCCTGCAAGAGCAGCGAGAGCACAGCCTGTGAGCCCCTCTCCATCATCATCATCATCATCATCATCATCATCATCAGCCTGGCCTGTGCCAGTGGCCTGCCCAGGGAGCCAGCCCCTTGCCAGGCTTGTCTAAAACTTCCTGAACTGTAACAGCCTCTCTGCCCCACCCCTTAGGAATTAATTAATTTTCAATTACTTCAAAAAATAATTAATAGCAGACTCTATTTTAGCATGAAAATATATGGGCAGCCTGTCTGCTCCAGAGCTTGGTACACACACACTTCCTGCCCTGAGGGCTTGCTGAGCACTTTGTGCTGGCCAGGACTCACGGAGAACATCCCTTACCAAGAGCTGCCTTTTCCTCAAAGTCTTCTGGCACCGACGGCGTTGGCACAGCCACCCCATGGGATTCTTGGGCGTTCTGCAAGAGTTGAGAAAACAGAGCTGTCAGTCTTCAGCCCAGGGATCAGAGAAAGGGCTGACAAGCAGCTGGTAATCTGTCAACACTAGCCTTGATGGGATCCAGGGCAGGCAGTGATAGGGAGGTCCCTGTGGAAGCTGCTGGTGACAGGGTTTGAGGGGATGAGTGAACCGATCAAGGCTGCACAGGCCATGGACACAATTCCCCCCTGGTCAGACTCAAGGGCTGCAGAGGAATTTGGCTATTTCACATTCCCCTGGGGGCTCCTCACTGTTCCTGTCCCTCACACCGTTCCTGTCCCACACACCGTTCCTGTCCCACACACCGTTCCTGTCCCACACACCGTTCTTGTCCCACACGCCGTTCCTGTCCCACACACTGTTCCTGTCCCACACACTGTTCCTGTCCCACACACTGTTCCTGTCCCACACACTGTTCCTGTCCCACACACCGTTCCTGTCCCACACACCGTTCTTGTCCCTCACACCGTTCCTGTCCCTCACACCAAGCAGCTGCCCCGGCTTTGGGGGTGTTTTTGTGCAGCAAGCACTGCCACAGTCGCCAACACCCCGCTCTGAGGCCTGCAGCGTCCTGGGAAACCGGCACAGCACATCTGAGCGCTCTGGGCAAACTGCTCCTGCTGTGCTTTGTGTTTCGCTCTCAATTCCTCCCTTCACGTTCGTGCTGGGAGCTCAGCAGTGCCTGAAGCCGGTACAGCACCAGCAATTCAGCGGCCCACACATCTGGGAGGCCCTGGAGCACTCCGGGTGACTGCAGCCACCCAGCCGAGACACTCGGGCAGCCTGACTCACCTGGAGCTCTGCTCGGGGCTCTGCTCGGGGCTCTGCCAGCAGCAGGAAACCTCTCCTGTC
>NC_031795.1:5943179-5953737 GCF_001522545.3 Parus major | reverse complement strand
GAGGGGGTTCCGGGGGTCTCCAGGACAGCCCTGGGCACTCGGGCCGGGCAGGACCGGGGGGCGGCCTGGGGCACCTCAATGGCAGAAAGGTCCCGAGCTCCGAGGGAACATCCAGCGAGGGACAGACAGACACGGGCAGTGCTCAGGGACACGCTGTCCCCTTCCCGGGCTCCACATCCACCCTGCTGCATTCCCCAGGCAGATGTTTGCCCTGCTAACAGCCCTGGACAAAGGAAATGTTATCCTGCCATCAGCCTGCGCCTCTCCCCAGCCATTTCCTGCACACAAAAGCCTGGATAATGATTGAGCCCCTGCCCTTTGCCTTTCACTGCCGTTATCACCGCTTTTACATCAGAGTGCTCCGGGATTCCAAAGTCTCCTGGATCAAAGGTCATTTGTTCATCCAGCCCCATCCAGGCTCAGACAGAACATTACAGCTCCACTCTGGCCCGGCTGGGGAGCCCAGGAGCTGCTGGGGCAGCGCTGATTCAACAGCAGCACCTGGGCTCCTCTGGAGAGCCCTGGAATACCCCAGCTTTGGCCAGAATAATAGGAAATACACATATTTCACATACACATATTTCACATCTACATCCATCACCCTGCAGATGACCAAAAAACCTCTGTGACCACAAGGGAATGAGGTCCTGGTGAGCCGGGAGTGAGGGAATTCATATCCCTGGGATTGCACAAAGGACCAGATAACTCTGTGCTGATGGAGAAGCCAAGGCCTGTGAAAGCACAGGCACATCCTGAACTTCATCTGAGAGCCAGAGGGGAGACAAAGGCCAGGAGAGGCACTTCAAGAGCTGATAGTTCAATTGTCCAGAGCAATGAGATACCAAAATCACAAAGAATAAAACCCCAGCTGCTCCCATTTGCTATGGAAATCCATTGCTGCTGGTTTCCAGGGAAGCAAAGATGTCTGAGCTCCTGCATTGCCAGCATTTGCATCACCTGTCTGGGGAGGAGTGGAGAGGAACTGGCAGTCAGAAGAGAGCTATGCAAAGCTGGAGGACACGGTCTGCACTTCATAAAGGAGCAGCAATTTTGGATGTGTCATTTCCAACTGGGCAAGCCTGTTCATCACCAAAACCTCTGTGGCAGTTGCTAATGCTCAGCATCTCTCAAAAACCACCCGTCCCCACATCATGAGCTGGCTTCTGAAATGGAAAGCATCCCCAGCATGCTGCCAGTCTGCAGAGATGGTTGGGAAGATCGTTCCTGGTGTTTGCTGGGTGTAGCCAGCCCAGAAAACCTCCCACTGATTCAGAGCAGGCTCTGGGTGCTGTGCCAGGAACCTGCATTTCCAGTTTGTGGTACCTGAATCAGACTTGTGCCTGCTGAGGATCCCGTGGGGGGAAGCTTTCACTGTAACCACCAGGAATTACTTTTCATCCCTGGAACAGTCAGATGTGCCCAGTGAAGGGAGCCTGCCTGTCCCCATGGGCCCCAGCTCCCCGGGCTCTCAGGAGCACCCCCTGCCCAGCCATTAAATGACCAAGATTTGAGGCTGCCCGTTACAAAAGCCACCCCAAAATACAACTGCTGAGCAACCTGGGGTCTGAGAGGCCAAGAATTTCTCTGAATATGAAGGGCTGCCCCCAATCTCCTTGTTTTTGAGCTAGGGCAGCGTGGTGGTTTTCTGAAGGGATTTATTCCCCTGGGATGCCAAAGCTCTCCTGCACCTGGGGGAGCCAGGGGGACGTAGGGAGACCTCTCCTGCAGTCCCTGCTGGGATTAGGGCCGTGTGGGCCAGCCCAGGGCCGTGTGGGGCCAGCCCAGGGCCGTGTGGGCCAGCCCAGGGCCGTGTGGGNGGGCCAGCCCAGGGCCGTGTGGGGCCAGCCCAGGGCCGTGTGGGCCAGCCCAGGGCCGTGTGGGCCAGCCCAGGGCTGGGGGAAGGAGGCTGCTCCAGGTGCAGCAGTGCAGGAGCTGCGGGGCAGGGCGGGTGCATCCTCCTGACTCACCGGAGCTGCTCCCCGTGGGTGGGGGGAAAGGGTTAAGGCAGGAGCTGCAGAACCGCCCGGTGCAGGTGTGTACCTGGTGCAGGTATGTGCGTGGCAGCAGAAGAGTCTGTGCCAGATCAAATGATCATCAAACCTCACCAAAGGAGCGCAAACTTCCAATGCAGACTGATCCTTCAAAGTGCTTTCCTACTAATTCCTTCAGTCAAAGCTGGTACTGTCAGAGGGGAGGCCCAGCTTTGTGAGGGACCCTGACAAGGGAAGAAGAGCCCCAGGGCCAGCTGTGCCTCTGTGGGCAGCAGCAGCAGGGCCTGGGTGCCCTCAGGATTTGTCCTGGAGACATTCCTGCTGTCAGTGCCTCTACCACACACTCTTCCATTAGCAGAGATCACCTCCTTGTCAAGACCAAAGGATTTAATCATTTTCCTGTCTTCACTGAGCTCCTGAGCTGTGGGTATCACTTCAGCTTAGCTATGGGCATCTCCAGATGCCAGCCACAAGCAAGCGTGGCTTCTGGAGTTACAGCCACCTCCAGACCCTCTGCTCTGGCTGTTTTGGCCCTTGCTGCTGCTGCTGGAGCACTGGTAGCTCTGCAGGGAATGGTTTTTTCATAGAGATTGAAAAGAATCATCCCCTGCACACCCAGAGCATCACCTGATTCCTCTGCTGCAGCAGGACTGGGGTCACACTGCTGGCTCCAGCAGCACACCTGATCCTGGGACAGATCCTGCCAGCAGCAGTGAGATAAACGGCAGTGCAAGCCTGGTCTGTCCTCTCCGTGCTCAGCAATTATTCTTTAATTGAGAATGTGAGTGTGACGGTGCTCACGCCTCTCCCCCGAGTGCCTCATCCGTGGCCCAGGCCAGCCCAGAGCTCAGAGCCAGCCCCTCGGAGCCAGGGTCACTGCAGGGTGGTTCTGCTGTCCCTGGGGCTGGGGACACCAGCTCCAGCCCAGCAGGGACTCGGGCACTCACCAGGGGCAGGAACGTCAGCAGCGGCCGCACCCTCGGCCGCGGTTTCAGCGTTGCTGTGCCAGAGTCTGTCACCGTCCCGAAGCGATTGTCACCGTAATACACCTGGATCACGTCACCTGAGGGGAGAGCACACTGTTAGCACTGAGCTTGGGCACTGCCAAAACACCGGGGACGTTCAAAGAGAGCAGTGGAGAACTTGCTGCATCAGCTGCCAGGAGTGGGCAAAGCCCAGCAGATCCTGAGGAAATCCTGGGAAGTGACTGGAAACCAGGGAGAGAAAGGTCCTGTGTGTGCAGGACAGGCACTCACAGCCCTGTCACACACCTGCAGAGCACAGAGAGCCGTCCCTCAGCTCTGCAGGATGGAACTGAAGCAGCTCAGAGGGAGCAGGATGCAATTCTGGCTGATGTGAGCAGCTGGAATTGAGGGGGAGGCAGCAGCAGAGCTGACCAGGAGGAGGGACAGCTCCTGCCCTGCCGAGCACTGTCAGAGCACTGACATCCAAACCAGAGGGAATTCCAGCTGCTTCCCAACACTTCCACACTCCAGGCTGCTCTGGGTGACCTCCCACAAAGCACTGCCGTGGATGGAGGGAGACACCAGGGCAGGAAGTCTCAGGGCCCTGGTGTGACAAGCAGGAGGAGCCAGCAGGAATTCCTGGTTCCCAGCCTTGTGCTTTCACCTTGAACCACACCTCTTGCGCCGGTTTATTTCTGACAGTGAATAAAGCTCATAAAATTAATTTAATTACATTCTTTGTGTCTGATTAGCAGCATGAATTAACAAGCAGAAATACTGAAGCATGTAAACCCCACCTTGGCTGGAAGGAGATACACAAATAACTCGTAGCCAAGGAGACCGACATTAAAGAAAATCTGAGGGTTTGAGGAAGGAGGGGGAAGCAAGAAAATGGCTGTGATTGAAGGGAAGGCTGCAGGAGAGCTCCCAACAACACTTTGGTGGTGGGGAAGGGAGGAGGAGAAGAAGGATGGGCAGAAATCAGGAGGAAGCTCTGAAGGAAATAGCTTTACACCAAGTCTAATGAAAAAAGAGGAGGGCAGATGTCTCTGTGTGCGTCCCACAGAAGGAAAGCACTTGCATGGACACCTGGAATGAAGAACTGAGCACACCAGGGGCAGGGCATGAGGCAGCACAGCCTCTGCTGAGGGACTGCAGGCAGATGAATTCCACACAACCTTCAAACACACCACAGAGTCCAGACACACATCAGCCCTTCCCTTCTCCCACCCACGACCTCCCCCAGCAGCATCTGCCCTGCTCTCCCTGCCCTTCCAGGCAATCCCTTCCCTCACTTCCCAAACTTCTCCCACTACAAGCAATTCTCTACACAAAGGACATTTTCTCCAGCTTTCAAATCACCAGTCAGCCTGTGCTTCAGCCAGCCTGGTCCAACCAAGACTTCACCACTTCCTTGCCTGGGAGGGGCCCAAGCACTCAGGAGGAGCTGCTGGAGACCCAGGGAGGACAGAAGTGCCAGCAAATTGCCTGGAAGTGTTCAAGGCCAGGCTGGATGGGACTTGGAGCAGCCTGACCCAGCGGAAGGTGTCCCTGCCCATGGCAGGGAGTGGAATGAGATGAGTTTTAAGGTCCCTTCCCACCCAAACCACTCTGTGATTCTGTGATGATTAATTTTGTGGGTGACCCCGCGTTCAGTGAGTAAGGAGCAGGAATTAAGGCTAAGGCAACAGGAGAGTTTGGACTCAGACAGCCTGAGCAGCGACAGAGTAGTTCTGAGACTTGAAATGATGAGTTTTATATTTAACAAGTCACTAGGTAAACCCAGTGAGAAACTGGATTAAAGATCACAAGGACTTTGATCCTAGATTACTAAGCATCGCTACCCTGAATGCTTTAATTAAAGTAAAATGAAGTGCTTGTAGTTGTGTTTTCTTTGCTAGATAAACAGGACTTGCCTGCTGGGAGCCCATCACCAGCAAGACCTGAGCTCTGCCAGCCTCGTTTCCTGGAAGGAGGGATCAGGAAATGCACCCTTGGAAGCTGTGGGAAGCAGCTGGCTCCAAGCACTGGCCTTGCTTCGGCCACTTTTTGACATTCAGCCTGTCCTGGAGACATTTGTGTTTGCTCAGCCATGGGAAATCAAATAAACAATTTGCCACTCATGTAATGGAACTTCTTCCTTGCCGGGGGTTGCATCACCTGGAGGAGGCGCAGCAGGTTTGAGCCGGGGTATCCACAGCTCCCGGGAGGAGGAGGAGGAGGAGGTGGCATCAGTCACTACATTCAGGAATCTCTGAGTCAGGGACATGCAAAGCTACACCCATTCCACATTGCTTAACTTGTGTTTACTCTGTGTGAGAAACCAAGGTGGGGATCAGCAGGAGCAGTGGACTCCTCCTGGCAAGAGCTGTGCAAGAAATGTCCCAGAAACAGGGCTGGGGCTGCCCGGGGCAGGAGGGGGCTGTGTGCGGGGCCAGCCACAGCAGAGCTGTTCCTCGGGCTGCTGTCCTGCTGTCCTGCTGTCCTTCTGTCCCTCGGGCTGCTGTCCCTGCTGTCCTGCTGTCCTGCTGTCCCTGCTGTCCTGCTGTCCCTGCTGTCCCTCAGACTGCTGTCCTGCTGTCCTGCTGTCCCTGCTGTCCCTGCTGTCCCTGCTGTCCTGCTGTCCCTGCTGTCCCTCAGACTGCTGTCCTGCTGTCCCTGCTGTCCCTCAGACTGCTGTTCTGCTGTCCCTTGGGCCGCTGTCCTGCTGTCCCTTGGGCTGCTGTCCTGCCATCCTTCAGGCCACTGTCCTGCTGTCCCTCGGGCTGCTGTCCTGCTGTCCCTTGTGCCACTGTCCCCTCCTCACCCCGCTCTCTCAGCTGCAGTGTCTGTCACACCTGCCCTGCCACTGCCCCCTCCACAAACCAAACTCAGGGCAGAAATGCCAGGAGGATGCTGAGGAGCATCCACCAGCTGTTCCTTAGGCTCGGCTTTCAGGATTCCCGTCCTTTGCAGTGTGACCCACACCTGAGCAGAAAGTTTTGTACTGCCACTGCAGAACTGCAGCCACGGAAATCTGGCTTGTAATAAGCAGACACAGCAACTTCTTTTTTTTTTTTTTTAATCCAAACCACATCAGAGAGAAGCTTGAATCCTCCTCAGATTTACGACAGTTAGAAATCAGCAATTTTCCTTCTAGGTTGCAGAGTTGCATGAAACTCCCTGTCACATTTTAATTTTATCTTGGTTTCAGCAGCTTGGCCTTTGGGGTGTAACCACCTCGCTGTTGCTTTCACAGACAATACTTCACCCTGCACAGCTCAGCAGGCAGCACTTCCATTTTTTTTCATCTTGGAAGAGTTTGTTGGGCTCGAACAGCCACCAAACTTCATCCACAAAGTGCTATCGTCTATCTACCTGGCTCCATTACTATTAATTTGGCTCCCTCCTACATGAGCCTCCAGGGCACCGTATTGCAATTAAAACCACAAAGAAACACAAATTAATCCCGAGGAATATGCAACCCTCAGCTCCCTCCTCGCTCGCAGCCCTGCGAGAAACAGGTTTATGAGTAAATAACTCAAACCTGGGAAGGCTCAGATCAAACATGGCGTGGGAAAGCGATAAAACAGATTCACAGCCACTCGTCAGCCTCTTTTAGCCAAGTTTAACTCTCCCAGAGCCGGCCCAGCCGAGGTGCGGAGCCGGCTCCGGGAGCCGCGCCGCCCATCCCGGGGTGTCCGAGCGCTCCCGGAGCTCCCCCGGGGCAGCAGCGGAGCCGCCGCCGCCCCCCTCCGCTCCCCCCGGGGCCACTGACCGGTGCCACCCGCGCTGTCCGAGGTCACCTCCTGCGTGAAGATCCAGGGCGGGTTGGTGGCGAACAGGGACGCGGCGCTGGGGCTGGAGTGGCGCTTGCCGAAGAGGCGGCTGAAGGTGCCCTGCACCGAGTGCGGCTGGTGCTTCTTCATGCTGGCCGAGCCGGGCCGGGCATCCCGCACCGCCGGCACCGACAGGCTCCGGAGGGGCGGGGACGGCCCCACCCCCGGCCCGCCCTCGCCAGGTGTCCCCGAGCCCTGGCCAGGTGTCCCCGAGCCCTGGCCAGGTGTCCCCGAGCCCTCGCCAGGTGTCCCCGAGCCCTGGCCAGGTGTCCCCGAGCCCTGGCCAGGTGTCCCCGAGCCCGCAGCGGGGCCAGCCGGAGGGACAGAGGCACCGGGCGAGCTGAGCTGACACTCGGGGCCGTCCCAGAGCGGCTGCGGGCCCTGCACAGACACCCCCAAACCCCACCCTGTGCCTGCCGCCTCCCCCTTGAGCTCTGCAGAGCCCTGCCCAGAGCCCGGGGTGAGGAACCTCTCGCTAACATCCAGCCCCAACCCTCCAGGCTTTGCCCTTCCTCTCGCTTCTGTTTCTCTGTCCCTTCCCCTCCTGCCTGCCCGGCTTCCCTGGCACGGCCGCTGACACCGGGGGGCTCGGAGGGTCTGGATGCTTTCACTAAAAAACCTTCAAGGTGATGCGACTTGACCCCAAACCATTTCTAGTTTCAGGCACGAAAGCAAATTTCTAGCACTGATAACGATTTTTTGTGTCATGCAAGTAAAAATTGAGAGTTAATCAGTAACGCTGGCTGCTAAAAAATGCAGGGAATCCTAGAGAACTTTAAACCCAAAGTAGCTGTCAAAACAATTACTCTGAAACACAGTTTCCAACTTCAGCTTAAGATCTTACACCTTTCTGTCTCTACCAAGTTTTGAGAGTCAAAACAATACGGATTTGTTTTTTTCAGTGATAAATATCACTTAATCGCTTTGAAATCACACTTTCCTTGTGAAAAACATCTTCTTATTTTGCTTTAAAGAACAAATTAAAACAACACATTAAATCCCCTGTGAAGAATGAAGAATGAGCACTGTTATGATATTCCAAAAGGGAAGTCTAATCATAGCACGGATTATGAGGCAGCACTTCAATAAAGCGAATTATGAATGGGAAATTGGGAAGGAAAATGAGAATCAAAACGTTAGAATTCAATTCCGTGGCTGCAGTAGAGGAGCTCTGCTAATCCCAAGCGTTTTCTGGGGGATTTCAGCTGCAGGGCAGTGCTGGGATGCCTCTCCCAGCCCTGCTCTGGAGCCAGGCTGCGGCTGCAGGGGCGGCTCCGTGCCCTGCACGAGGCTGCAATTAGTGGGACTGTCCTGACAGTTATCTAAAGTGCTGTTTGTGGGATGGAAAGGCTGCACACACACACAGACACACAGACAGACACACAGACAGACACACACCCTGGAGAAGGGATGGTCCTCCCTGCATTTCTGCTGCTCTGGAGCCACTCACCCCCAGCTTTGCTCTGGAGATGCTCCCACCGTGACTGGAGCCTCAGCCTGGGGGTCTGGGAATATTCCCTGTTCAGATTTCCACAGCCTGGGGGTCTGGGAATATTCCCTGTTCAGATTTCCACAGTCTGGGGGTCTGGGAATATTCCCTGTTCGGATTTCCCTCGGTGCTGGGGCTGTGTTTGGGGCTGTCCTGCTGCAGGCTGCTGTCCACCACAGCCATGCTCTGCAGGCTGCAATCTGCATTCCAGCACTTCAGAAACTCTAAATCCTGTCTCACCTCCCGGCCCTGCAGCCAGCTGGGCTCATTCCACCTCCTTCTTTATTCACAAAGCTCATATTTATAGGAAGGCACTGCCTTTAACCTAATTGATCAGCAATACGTTGAAAATTGGCTATTGTAAATGCCTACCAAATTTTCTCTCTCTAGATATGTTTACATTTTTCCTTTGTGGGTTCTCATGGGACAAATCCTATTGCTTACACAGGTGCTTTTGTTTTTCACCCTCAGAGTAGATTGTTGTGTTAAATGAACTTCTCATTCTCAAAATAGCTTCCCATGGGAACTCACAAATCGCTTGTTAGCTGCATTTAGAAGAATTTTAGCAATTTTAGCAGAGAGAGGCCTGATTTCATAAGGCCTTTTTTTTTTTTTATAATCATTCTACCTGTCTACAGCACAGGATCAGTTCAAAGAGGTTGGAAAAGACCTCTGAAATCACCAAGTCTGACCTGTGGCATTTAAAGAAAATTCCCTGGCACCTCTCAAAGCAGAAATCAGGTGGAATGGAGAACCCAAAGACAAAGGACACAGTATCTGTCTACAAGCCAGCAAGACAAAAGTGCTCAGTGATATCCACAGCCCCTGAGTGAACAAATGGAGCAGGACACACAGAGAGGCAGACATGGAAAAAGGGAAGGAGAAGAGGAACTATTTTAAGAAGTGAAGCCAATAAAATCCCGTGGAATGAGAGAGCCTGGGCTCGTGCACAAAGGTGTCCCACAAAAATCTCACTGCAGCAAGGAGACTTCAAAGGGGCTGTGGGAGCAGAAGGGGTGATTCAGCTCCCTGCCACTGCTCTGGGCAGCTCCTGAGCCCCGGGGCTGGGGCTGCCACAGCCCGGCCCTGCCACCCCACCACCCCTGCTCCTGCCTCGCCCTGGGTGGTGAGCCCAGGAAAACATCACCCGTGCAACATGAAGGGATTCTGAGGTGAATTTATTATCCCACTCAACACAAGCTGCTAAGCACTTCTGCCAAGGCTCCTGTGCACATTCCCATTTGTTTGTTGCAGATGAAAGATGTTTGTTCTTTACCTTGCACCTCCCAGCCAGGCACAGAGCTCCCCTCGGAGGGGCAGGGAAAGCTCAGGAGCAGCACGAGGAGCAGCCTGGGTGTGCTGCTGGCCACGGAGGCTTCTGAGCACTGCAGGCTCCAGAGACACAGGAAAGCTGCCGAGCTGGGTGGCTGGGCTGTATTTTTAAGGAAGGACAACTCACTCCTGAGTGATTGAGGCCACACAGTGAAAGGGACTGGTGGGCTGGGCTGGGCACAAAGCTCAGGAAAGCACTTGGAAGATCTCCAGCAGATTTTATGGCATAGAAAGGGCCATGTGAACACTGCTGTGATGTAACACATCGCAGTGTGAGGCTGCCTTTGATCCCAGTTCGGGTAAACACCCCAGAACAATCTGCTTTTGCATTAGGGTGAGGAGCTGCACCCACAGATGTGGACGGTTCCTGCTGCACTCACAGGTCTGAGAAGGGTTTGTGCAGTGAGGGCAGCTCTGGCCAGACCTGGAGGAGGGAGGGATGGGAGGAGAAACCCCCAGGAGTGGCTGCAGAACAGCAAACAGCTCCCAGGGACAGGGAGACAGGGAACCAGCTCGTGCCCAGGGGACAGGGGCCCAGCAGAGGATGCACAGGGGTTCCAGGGCTGTAAATCCTGCACTGCTCCGTGCCCTGGTGACACCCAGCACCCCGGTGATGCCCTGTGGTCACAGAGACCCCCGGGGTCACAATGGCCCCGGTACCTCCGACATCCAGCCCTGCCCACGGCCCCAGTGCTGTCTCCTCCTCCACCCCAGACAGCGCCGCACTCCAGGGCCCCATCACCGGGAATCCCTCCCAGGTGGGTGTGCCGGGCTCTGGGCTGGGCAGGGGGGACACTGTCTCACCCTGTCCCCTTCGGGCTGCACATCCTTGCCCCGAGGTGACGGCCTGGCAAGGTCCCAGTGGTGTCAGAGACGTTTCATCCCATCCCTGCTGCACAAATCCCGCTGCTGCTGACAGCTGCCCTGGGCTTGTGGTGCCGAGAGCTCAGAGCAGAGCACGGC
>NC_031795.1:5939774-5942586 GCF_001522545.3 Parus major | reverse complement strand
GGATCAGGGATGTCTCCAGGATGA
This sequence comes from Parus major, assembly GCF_001522545.3. Taxonomy (NCBI): domain Eukaryota; kingdom Metazoa; phylum Chordata; class Aves; order Passeriformes; family Paridae; genus Parus; species Parus major. The sequence continues at coordinate 5,942,562 of NC_031795.1, read as the reverse complement.
CTCCAGGATGACTCCAGGATGGCTCTGGGGACAGGAGAGGAGCTGCTGGCGTGGGCACAGCCCCTGAGCAGGGACAGGGAGCTCTGGCAGCTGCTCAGGGAGCTCCTCCCCAGGGAGCAGCACTGAACCCTTCCTGCTTCCCAGCCTTTCCCTGGGAGCCAGCCGGGGGATCTGCCTTGGCAGACAGCAGGCAGTTTGGCAGGGATTAGGGATCTCTCCACGTAGGAGCAGGTGCAATAGGATTACGTGGGGCTCTTCATTCAGGCACGGAGTGCTGGCAGTGCCATAAATAGCACCGGGACCTTAAGCTGGTGCTTCCCCTCCAAGGCAGGGCTCTCACAGGCAGGTGCACTCACCCGGGCAGGGAGGAGGTTCTGCAGAGCTCCAGGTGCCCCAGAGGATGAGCAGGACCTGTGGGACAGCCGGTCCCAGGGCAGGAGCAGAGCTCAGCACGCCCTGGCTCGGGACCTGCCCGTCACTGAGGTGACTCCAGGGCTCCAGAGCCCAGCCAGGCTTGCTCATCTTGAAGGCATCTGCATGACTTGGCAATCAGGTTGCCAGGGCAGCTCCAGCCTCCCCTCCACGCCCCGAATTCATGACTTTAGTGCTCCTGCTGGGTGGGTGCAGAGGCATCAGCACAGTCGTGCGTGTACTTGTCTCTTCCAATGTGAAAATGGCCAGGAGCAAGCAGCACACACGTGTGAAAACAGCAGCTTCTGAACGATCCAAGTCCAGAGCAGGGCTGCACAAACCTCACTGAAATGGCTGTGGTGGTGTTAAATCTGCTTTTCAGGAGCCAAAACCCCATCTTTATATGCCCTGGGGAAAAATGGACTGAAGTTTCCTTGGGGCAGCAACTGCTGAAACAACACCTGTGTGCTGAGGTCCAGCCTTTCAGGCATTTGGCATCAGCCCTGCAGAAATGGGTGACAAAAAGAGGTGGTGAACGTGCAGGGATGTGGTGATTCCCCTGACAGGCCTTAAGGAGATTTCTAAACAATTAGCAGGCATTCCCCTTCCAGTAGATTTAGGATCTAGTGAACAGAAATAGCACCAAGTACGTCACGGAAAGTAGGAAACCTCTTTACAAGGTTAAAAATAAGCAAACAGCAAAGCACTTCTTTAAGACAGGCAGGAGTGGAGTGGCTAATTGCTGAGGGAAGAGCCAGTTTCCATTTGCACAGAGGTGTCGTCAATGAAAACAAGATAACTGAGTCATGCTTAGGTAACAGCAGCAGAAATATCTCTGCAGTCAAGCACAGCCCTGGGTCACCCGTGTGTGGCTTGGGGCTCGTGTCCTTCCCCCTCCTCAGCAGAGGGTTCTTGCAAATGCTCAGGCCAAACGAGCTCTTTCCCTGGTCCTTGTGCCCAGCCTGGGGCCTCCACATTTCTGGGGGGAAAATCCACTTGGAATTGGGCTGGGAGCGATTCCCAGAGCAGGAGGAGGCGCAGGGAGGGGTGGGGTCCCTGCAGGGGGACCCAGAGCTGCTGAGCTGGTGCTCCAAAGGTGCTCCAAAGGACAGTGGCAGGTTCTGCCAGCACTGCTACGTCCTCTCAGATTGTGCTGAAGCGTTTTCAAGGCAGGTTTGCCACGGCTGTGGCTGGTGACAGCTTTGCCAGGAGCGTGTGCTGCTGGCATTTATCACTGCTGGAACTGGGAGTCAAGAGAGAATCAAATCCTTTGTGTCTCATCATTCCCATTCTCTCAGCATCTGTTTAAAGTCGCTTCCATATTCCCAGACATTGTTTGAATTTAAATTCCCTTTCACTTTAAGCAGCACCACCTCAGATTTTTGGCTAAGGATGTGTAAACCCCTGGCTCCTCAGCACCTGCAGTGCCCTGGCTGCCCTTGCAGAGCTTCCCTGGCTGTCCTGGGGTGGGATGGTGGGAATCACCACGTCTTTCTCTGGATCCTCTGCTCCACAGGTGGCTAAAACACCAGAACCCCCTGGCAAAGACCACACGAGAACCAAGGGAATGGAGAAGGCCAAAGCGATGCCAGAGATGACCAACCCCCCTCCCAGGTCGAGGAACCGGCCGCCTCCAGCCCCTCCTCTGGGCTCTCGCTTCATCCCAGTCATTGTCCACGCTGGGGACCGTCCCCTCAGCTCCCTGGACTTCGTGTTCTACCAGCCCCAGTGGTCCAACTCTCTGGCCCCGTTCTGCACCTCGCAGAAACCTTTCTGTGGCTTCCGCTTCCAGGAGAGCGCCAGCCACGGCCGGCGGCGCCTCGGCGTGGAGAGCACAGACCCCATCAAGTGGAGATCCTTCCACGGCCCCAAACCGTAGCTGAGAGCAGCCCAGGCCAGGAAATAAAGCCCAGTAAAATCGGCAGCTGCGCGTCCCAGCAGAGAATCAGCCCCGGCCAGGGCGGGCAGCAGGCTGGGGATGGGTGGGGAGGCTCTGCCACCGCTCCCCAGTAAAATCTGCAGGGTGGGTTTTGCTCTGGACACCCTGCCCCTCTCCTCCTGTGGTTTGCACCCGTGGCCTGGGTGTCACAGCACAGGGCACGGAGCGAGGGCCACCCAGCCCAGCTCGCCTGGCTCAGCACAGCCCGGGCTGAGCTCACTGAAACTTCACCTGGCACACCAGGGGCCCGGTGGCCAGCACAGAATTAGCACATCCAATTAGTGCTTAATTCCTTTTCCCTAAGTGTTTTACGATTGTGTAATGCTGCTTTTTTTAGCAGAATTATTCCAAATTTACTGTGGTGCAGAGGCAGCACTGGGCTCTATGACTTGTTAGATAACTGAGGTTGTTAGATATAAAATGTGTGTTATGGATAAA
>NC_031795.1:5933847-5939521 GCF_001522545.3 Parus major | reverse complement strand
TGTGGGACAGACTCACATCCATTCACTCAGAGGCTCTGGCCCACAATGCTTTCTGAGGATAATTCCTGAGTACTTCTCAGAATGTTGTGTGTCAGAGTGAGAACAGCATTGGATTTGGTTGTATTTACGTGGAGAATCTTTAAAGCTGTGTCTAACTGCCCTGGTGGGAGCTGGTTTTTAACATAGCAGCCAGGACACACTGCTGGGCTGAGCAGAGTGGGACAATTCTGAGGAAAAACCTCTCAATTGGCAGGACCAGGGCAGGACATGGAACCCCTGGAGCTGGGGGACAGGGCCCTTCCCTTTCCTGCTGTCTGCAATTAAAGCACTTAAACCTTTCCCATTCAATTATGTTTCTATATTTGTCTCCTCACACCAAATTTACCCTCCTGGTGCATCTCCTGAAGTGGCACTTTCCCCTCCCTGAATTCCAGGCCCCAGAATTCTGGAATTCTCTGGAATCCTGTCAGAATGAAGGGAAGGGAAAGCAAAAAGCAGTAACAGCACAGAGGACTCAGAGCGGTTTTCCCTCATTCTTCTTACTCTGGTTCTGCTGCAAAAGTTGTTTATGTGACACCAGCCCCCCCAAAAACGATAAATGAAGTGGATTAAGAGATTAGCTCATCACAGAGAAAATTCCACCCTCCTAATCTCCTGCTGGGCCTGTAATCTGCAAGACTTTCCCATTTTACCTCTTTTCTATTTTAACCCTGAACTCTTAATGCCTGGCAGGAGCCCACCGCCCCCCAACCTTATTGGCTGGGGAGGGATTTGCTGGCTACTTAAATATCACCTTCCCCTCCAAAGAGGGTTTTGTGCTTTTGGGTTTCCCCAGGAGGACGAGTCTCCTGCGTCCATCACCGCTGGAATCCGGGCAGCACCAGGCACTTCACTGATGCTCTGACCCCTGCAGTGCTGGGGAATCCTGGGCTTTGAAGGCAAAGAAGCAGAATTGTGATTTTTTTTCCCCCTAAATTTCACAAACGCTCCGTTTTTGGCTGCAAAGGGAGCAGCACTTGGTGTGGAGATGGGGAACATGGACGGGAAAACCGTGGAGGAGCTGAGCACCACCGAGTGCCACCAGTGGTACAAGAAGTTCATGACGGAGTGTCCTTCTGGCCAGCTCACCCTCTACGAGTTCAAACAGTTTTTTGGCTTGAAAAACCTGAGTCCGGCAGCGAACAAATACGTTGAGCAAATGTTTGAGACGTTTGACTTTAATAAGGTAAATATTGTCCTTCTCACTCGGCTGTGCCCTGGGATCCCCCGGGCTGGGGCTGGGTGGGTGTGAGACACAAACTGCTCTGAGCCTGATTTACTGTGGCCTCATAAACTGGAGAATCAGCTCTGGAACGTGGAAAACGCCAGAAAAAACTCTTTAGCCACTGCCTGCTCCTCTCCCAGAACTGATGTTTTGCTTTTAAAACAGTGGGGTTTTATCTGGCAGTCTTTGATCCCTTTAAAATGAAGTGTCCTTTAATCCTTGGCCACTGGATTTTGTGTGGGGACAAGGGCTGCACTCATGCATTGTTTGGAACTGTAAATGCAGTAAATGGAAATGCAAATGTAAAGGTAAAACGCACTGGGGCCGATTTTATTCCATGGATGAGGAGCTCGGGCTCCCTGTGGAGAGGCTTTGAGCCCAGAGCAGGCAGTCCTGGAGCAGGGATTGGGGAATGCAGCCCCAGAACGGATATTTGGGAATGCTGCTCCCCCAGCTCAGGAGCTGTGCCAGGGAAGCAGATGGATGCTGTGTCTCTAACAGGAAACTCCATCCTCCTCTGCTTGCAAATGACCCGAAATTGCACCTCCTTGGAGATGAGGAATTTATTTTGTGGCATTAATCCCATTGACAAAAATGCAAATCAGGCCCTAAATCCTTCAGGTGTTTGGTTTGTTCCTTGACCTTCCCCTTGCTCAGTGCCCGTGTTTGAATGCATGCCTGCAGAGGGAATTGATGCACAGGAAATCCTGCTGGGAATGGGTTTAGTGCTATTTGTAGCTAATCTGGCTCCTGCAGCAGTGGATAAAGCAGATGATCTCCCCTGGAACCTTTGCTCATTGACAAAACCCCGCCCTGGTTTGTGGGGGGAGCCATGGAATCATTGAGGTTGGAAAGGGCTCCTGAGATCATGGAGAGCTGCTGGCCCAGCTCTGCCGGGGTCACCACGGAGCTGTGTCCCCTGTGCCACATCCACACGGCTTCTCAGCCCTTCCAGGGCTCTTCAGAGCACGGGAAAGCTCTGTGGTGGGCAGGAGGCACTTTAACAACCTCCTGGAAGCTGTGAGCATCCTGGGCAGTGCCTGGGGGAGCTCAGGCCAGCAGCTCTGCAGTGGTGTCACCATCCTGGGTCCAGCTGGACACCTCAAACACCGTGGAGTGAGCTGGGCTGGAAAAACACCCCAGAGGAAAGTCAAAGATAAAAGTGTTTGTGTTCCAAACGTGGAAATGGCACAGGGACAGAGAAACACCTTCCCAGCCTGGAATGTCAGCAGCGTGCTGGGGTCACCCCTGAATTCTCTCCTCTCCTGGAAAGGAGACCCCCTCAGCAGAGAGGAGCTGTGGGTGTGTGCAGGCAGGATGAGGCTGGGTAATTTATCAGGGTTCATCTGCCTAAACCTCTCTGACCTCTGAATTCCCACTGCTTTGGCTGGTAATTAATGCCTGGCGTGTTAATTCCCTGAGCACAGGCCAGCTCTCAGTCCTGATCCACCCAGCCAGTCCCTGCCTTTCCAGCAGGTAACGCTGCAAGGCTGGACCTGGTGATCCTGGAGGCCTTTCCCAGCCTTAATGATTTTAGAATTCTGTGATTCTACAACATTTCTGCACGGATTAAAGTGGAGCTTTCACCACAGGCTCCACAGACCCCTGGTCTCAGGTGGAGGGACCAATTCCAAGGGGAGACTTCCAAAAGTGGCCAGGAAAATCCCTTACTGCCTGACTCTCTGCTTTTAACCTCACCTTAGCTTCTCACCCTCTGCTTTTAGGATGGCTACATAGATTTTATGGAATATGTGGCAGCTCTGAGCCTGGTGCTGAAGGGGAAGGTGGATCAGAAGCTGAGGTGGTATTTCAAGCTCTACGACGTGGATGGGAACGGCTGCATCGACCGGGCTGAGCTGCTGAACATCATCAAAGTGAGTGGGCTCAGCTCTTCCATTGATAACACAGATGGGCTCTGGGAGAGGGAAACAGAGAGCCTGGAGCAGGAACTTCCAGCCCAGTGAACCCTGGGGTCAGCAGCCACTGCCCAAAGCTGCTGCCCAAAGCTGCTGCCCTGGTCCAGCTCCCGGCTGGAGCTGCCTCCCACACCCCTCGGACACCCTTGTTGCTTAACCCTCTTCACTGAAACTGGGGCTGAGATAAGCACTTGAATTTAATCTCAGGGTTTTCAGAGGTGAGTGGCTTCTGGCTTACCCCAGCATGCCCACTAAATCTTGTAAAGCATTCATTGCCTGTTTAGGTGATTTTAATTTCCAGCATTTTAGGCAGGACTTGCTCCTTTCAAAGCCTGACTGCCTGAAAACAAGTTCTAGCCCAGAAAATGAGCTTGGCCTTTCATGTCTGGTCACTTGGCCACTTGCTGTGATGGACACAGAGTGCAGAGCACTCAGTGATTGCCTGTGCCCCTCGTTCCCTCCAGGCCATCCGATCCATCAACCGCTGTAACGAGAAGATGACGGCGGAGGAGTTCACAGACATGGTGTTCAACAAGATCGACATCAATGGAGATGGTGAGGCCCTTCCCTGGGCACTGCCCTCCCCTGCAGCCCAGGCTGCCACAGCAGCTCCTGTGCTGCGTGTCCTGCACACCAGGCAGGGAGAGCTGGCTCAGGGTGGCTCCTGTGAAGGTTGAGCTCCCCATCCCCTCCAAGCGGGCTGGGTGGGATCTGCGGGGGGCTTTGGGCACAGTGCAGAGCTCAGGGCTCAGCAGAGCTTTGTGTGTGTGCCCTGCAGGGGAGCTGTCCCTGGAGGAGTTCATGGAGGGTGTGCAGAAGGACGAGATGCTGCTGGACATCCTGACCCGCAGCCTGGACCTGACACACATCGTGAGGCTGATCCAGAACGACGGCAAGAACCCACACGAGGCGGGGCAGGACGCCCAGGCTGCCCAGTAGCTGCAGGATGCTGTCCCTGGCCTCCCCTGGCAGCTGGGCTGGGCTGGGGGCTGCAGCTCCCACGGACAGGCAGCGCTGAGAGGAGAGGTCTCTGCCAGGAGAGGGTCCCACACTGACCCTGCATGGCCTCGGGGCCTCTGGACGCTGCTGCTGAGCTCGGGGAGGGGACAGCCGCTGCTGCCCGGGCAGGGCTCGAGGCTCTGCAGGTCAAGAACCCTCCGAGAACCCCAAAATTCCCACCGAGGCCGTGGCTGACACCCCTCAGTGGGGTCCGGCCCCGGGGCTGCCCAGGACTTGGCCCCGGTGAGAGGGTCCTGGAAAAGCAGCTCCAAAGCTTCTCCTTCCTTTTGTAATTGCAGAGCAAGCAATCACCGGCTCTGGTCCCTCCTTCCCCCATTCGTTATTATTTGGTCAGCAGTGATTAGTGATAACTGAGTTCAAGCGTTTATGAGCTAGAGAAAGGGGAGGGGTGAATGCAGTGGCTTTTCTTTGTCTAAAAGCGTTAAAAACATCGAATGGTGCCTTTTTTTAACAACCCCCCCGGACTGTAAGGAAACGTTTCTCCCTGAGGCATCTGGAAGGAAGGAAGCCCTTCCAGATAAGCAGAATCATCAATGCAGAAACCGAGAGGGAGATGATTCCTGCACGTTTTACCACCTGGAAAAGGAGCAGTGGGAGGCTTTGACCCCCGTGTCTGTGTGGGGTTTGGGGGGAGCTGCTACAGAGGGGTGAGACTCAGCTCAGAGCCCCCATGGGTGCCCGAGGATTCCTGCTGGGTGCCCCGGCTGGGGTCGGGGCAGGGGCTGGGGTTCAGCCCCCGCAGCCTCTGGAGCCGCTGGATGCTCCTCAGCTCTGAGCCCCAGGCGTGCTGAGGCAGCCCAGGACACCAGCGAGCATCTCTTGCCCAGCTGAGAGTTCTGTTATTTAGCACTGGGTGTTTGCAATTCATAAACAGCTTCCTGGCCGTTTTTCCTGTGTGTCTTTTTCACCTGACAGACTTTTACCTGGAAGCTTTTCTACTTCCAGTCCTATGGTGAACTAATAAAGATGTTTTACAGTATTATTTCTGGTCTTGCCTCTTCTCTCTTCCAGTGCATCCCTCTGTTTCCAGCAGGACAGATTTAGTGGCTCACACAAGTACAGGAACAGCTGCTCTGGGGCTGTTCTTGGGCTCACAAGGCACAGGACAGGACAGGACAGGACAGGACAGGACAGGAGCCCTCCGTGGGCACTGCAAACCCCATTACAGGTGGGCTGAGCTGTTCACTCAGAGTGGAACTCTCCTTCTCACAGCAAAACGAAACCCCCAGCACAAAACTCGGAGCCCTTTGGCTCTGCAGCAGCACGAGGAGGGAGCTGAGCTCAGCGTGGGCTTTGTGAGCATCCCCTGGGCAGGGGCAGTGCCCGAGCTCCCCTCTGCACCCAGGAGCTGCAGGGAGCAGCTGTCACCGACCACATTTCAATTTATAAATCCAAATATTCTGTAAGGGCTGTCCCTGTGCCCATCCCTGCCCCATCCACCTTCCATCCTGGTCCCTCTCGCTGTTCCCATCCC
>NC_031795.1:5928232-5932955 GCF_001522545.3 Parus major | reverse complement strand
AGGCTCGGAGCCGCTCTCCAGGCGCTTCCAGGGCTCCTTCCCGCAGGATTCGGCTGCTCTGCCCCAGCGCTCCTCAGCCCCCTGAGCATCCTCCAGTGCAGGAGCTTCAGGGGTGACACTTTGTGAGATCCAGAGGTGCGCTGAGCTCTGAACAAAAGAATAAATAGAGGGAAGAAGGGAGGAAAGGAAAAGGAAGGACAGCAAGGAGAGAAAAGGAAGGAAATGAAGGAAGGGCAGGCAGGAAGGTGGGAAGGAAAGAAAGAAGGAGAATAAAGGAGGAAAGGGAGGAAAGGGAAGAAAGGGAGGAAAGAAAGGAAAGGAATTTTGCACTGAGAGCACAGGCAGTGCCTGCAGTGGCCAGCACGGGGCTGAGGAGGTCACTCTGCCTTTCCACAGGACATTTTCCAAGGGAACCTGGCCCCAGGTGCTTCGGGAATGACCTGGACACAAACCCTACCCCTGCCCAAAGCTCAGCTGCTCACAGGGCAGGGCTGGGCACAGAGCTGGCTGCAGGATCCTCTCTCCTCCCCCATCCCTGCTGCTCAGAGATTCCTCCAGGGATGCATCTCCCGCAGTATTTTAGGATGTGATGCCTCCTTGGCTCCTGTTCCTTCTTCCCTTCAACAACAGCTCCAGCTCCAGCCTTCCAACCTGATTATTCCACCTTTGGTCCTGCCCAGCCGCAGGGGCATCAAGCACGGAGCAGATGGTAGCCCAGAAAAGTCAGGTGGCATTTGCCTTTTCCTGTTTCCCACTTTAGAGCAGAAAGAAATCCGATCAGTCAAATCCAATTCCAGCTGGGCCCTAAGTCTGGAAAACGGATTATGCAAAACGCCTGACATCAACAGCGTGATGTGAGTGTTGAATGGAGTTTGGGAGGAGATCAGGGTATTTATACCCAGGGCTTTAAAACAGCACCTGAGATTTCTTGGTCAAAGATTACACAATTGATAAGAGGAACAATTTTCCATTGGTTCTGCCAGCTCTGACACAAACACATCCCCTGCACCTCCACCAGCACAGGGCACCATCCTGAGCCCTCCGGGTCCTGTTCAGCCCTGGCTGCACAACTCTGCTCACTTTATTTTAAACACCCGTTTCCAGTTCCACTGAGAAACATCGTGGTTTTAATTATACTCTCATGGTTTTTGCTGTCATCACACGGAAGTTAAACAGAAGAGGCTCCTCCATCGTCATCTCTGCCTTATCTCTGCCTTACCCGGCTGCTCCATCAGCTCCTCCCCTAAATTCAACAGATCACACTCACAGGCCACAGTTTCAGTCAGACACTCAGCTGCTTACACAGATCTTCACCTAATTAACAAATAAACACTATGAAACAGAGGTTTTTAATAAATATTTCTTTATTCAATTCGTGGTTTACAAAACTTCCAGCAGCAGCTGTAGCAGAGCTCAGCAGGGCTGGGGGTCCCAAACAGCCCCTGCAGAGCCTGGGCTGGCCAGGAGAGCAGAGCTGCAGGATTTGAACCAGAAAAATGCAATTCTGTCAACTAAAACAGCCTCCCCAAAACCCTGCAAGGAGCAGGGGGTGTTAGCTCGGCTGAGGTGCTGAAATGCAAGGAATTCTTAGAGATTTTTGTCCTCCAGTGAAAACATTTTTTTCACAGGTTGGAAAATCAATAAAAGTGAATGTTTTCTTAGAGGCTCTCAAGTCAGAAGTCAGATTTTTCTTTCAGATCTTGGGCTGATAAACTATTGACTAGAGAGAGCTGTGAGCAGCTGCCTGAGAGCAGCAGAAAGCACAAGTCTAATCAGCTCTGATAAGTCAGCACACCACAAACTGCTCGGTATTTACAGAGAACTCATAGAAAAGCTATTTCAAAGTGGAAATGTGCACGAGCTGAACTCTAGCACTGATTGTGTCTAATCCTGAACACTTCCCCGTGGAATTTAAACACTGGGTAAACTGACAAGACCACAAACCAGCAAACTAATCAGCTAATGACAGTTACTACAGTCCTAATTAAAGGCCACAAAAAGGGGTTGTAAATCTTTTCATTGGTATGACCTGGCCCACTGATCCCATGGGAAAAATTAAATGGAGCAAACAAACTTTTATTATTTTCCTGGGGAGCTTTTTTCCTGTAAATGAACCAGTAAATCCAATAAAGGAGAACCAAAATATTGATTCAACCTGAATTCTTTTCCCACATACATCTATGTAGAAACATGGGTTAGAACAGCAGAGCTCAGCCTGCAGCTTGTGTAAATTTTATATCTCTAGTCTGGGGCTAAATTAAGTCCAGTGTAAAACCACTGTACTGGAATTTTTGCCACTTTTTCCACATTTCAAGGCCAGTTTGGGCAGGGCTTGATGTGACATCCCTGCCTGGGGCAGGGGGATTGGAAATCGAGGAGTTTTAAAGCTCCTCCCAACCCAAACCATCAAGGATTTCAGATTCTGTGTTCCTGCCGCTGGAGCAGCACAGATCCTCTCATTGCAGACTCTGCTCTCCCCTCATCATCACTTTTCCCAGAGCAGTGAAATCCTGGTGCTCCCTGAGCTCAGCCACCCTTCCAGAGCAGGAGAAGCTGCTGCAGGGTGGTGAGTCCGTGAGAACAGGGAAAATCCGGGATTCCAGGAGAACTGGAAGGGATTGGAGCACAGCAGTGCTGTTCTGCCCCCTGAGCTGTGAAGTGTCAGCCCTTGGAGCCAGCATCCCCCAGCCCCTGAGCCTTGAGCAGGCACAAGGAGCAGGCTCTGGTCCCCAGGAGGGAGAGGATGGAGCTGCTGCTCCTCCTGCCCAGCCCTCACATCGCTTCCCTCAGCTCTGTGTGTCGTCCTGGCCCCTGCTCCCATCCAATTCTCGGTTTTGGTGCCTGCAGGAATCTGGCACGAGCAGCAGTAGAGGCTACAAAGCACACACAGAGAGCCCTGAACATCCAGCAGCAGCTCCTGGGCTGCTCTGGCTGCTGGAAGAGCAGGAATGAGCTGGGCCAGCAGCACCAGCCCCACTCCTCACTCCCCACCTGCCCCAAACCTGCTGCAGGAAGCCACACAAAGTTGTTTCTTGGGGTGTAACCAAAAAGCAGAGCTGGCAAACCCAGTCCTGTGTACACAGCAGGATTATTCATGGGCCAGAAACAGTCCCTGGGTACCCGCAGTGCTCAGCACGATTTACAGAAAGGCTCCTGAATGCACTCGAGATGCTGAGATGGAATTAAAAGGAAAGAATTAAAAGGCTAGAGGGAGGGTCACACCTGGGAATCAGCATCACCATTTCAGCCGTGCCAAAGCCGCATTTTCTCAGAACAAAGCACTCTTTCTCCTCTGCTCCGTGATCCATCCCCCGGGGTTCACATCCATTTGCAGCATCTTCATCACCCACTTGTCCTTCCTGGCTCCATCAATGAACTCGTCAAGGGACAGCTGCCCTGTGGGGGAGAGGGGCACGGAGGGACACTCAGCACCCCGAGATAACAGAGGAGGAGACAGGAACAATCCCAATTTTATCAGATAAAACGCTAATCACACACGATCTGAGGCACTCAGCTCTTGTGCTGGCCCTGGGACCACCAGGGTGCCACCAAAACCCAGCCCCAGCAGCGACTCCTCGGTATTTTACATTAAAATAACAACGGAGAAGGTTTCACCCTGCTCCACCAAGACACTTCTGACCCTGTGGAACGAGAAGCTGTCCACTGTGAGCAGCACAGCAGTGATCAAAGGCAGGCAGCCCAGCCGAGGTGAGCTCTCAGCCACCCATCACTCACCATCCCCGTTCTCATCCACCAGCTGAAATATCCTGTCCACCACCTCCTCTGGTGTCAGCAGCGGGGTCCTGTCCTCCACGTCCGACCAGCACACCTTCTTCAGCCTGTAGATAGACTGCAAGGAGCTGACAAGTTAGGAAAGGGGCTGGAACAGGAAAAGCACTGAACTCTGTTGTCATCCCATCCCTGTGGAGGTCTGCCTCAAAGGCTGGGGGTTTGACCTTTCTGGAAAGATCTGTCCCTCAGATCTGAGGCAGAACCCGTTATGCCCACACTGGCTGCACATTAATTATCTCCTCTGCTCTGTGAGCTGCTGCCCTCCTGCTCTCCTCACACAAATTGCTCAGACCTCAGGGCTCCCTTTGCAAAGAACAAAGTGAGAATTTCACAGATAAGAAAAGTCACAAGCCTCGAGTTGGATTTTTTGCTGCCATCCAAAGCCAGACTGACCTGAACCTCTCAGTGAGGCTGTGGTGGGGCTGCAGATCAAACCTGGCTTAACAAACCTCCTGACCCACACTTTCTGCTCCCCTTCAGCACGGGAAAGGCTCAGACTTTATTCCCCCTGTCCATTGTTGCCTTCAGTGCCCAAGCTGAAGGGTTTTGTCTGAAGTGTTCCCAGAGAGAGGATTAGCAGTGGCCTCACAGTTCTGGGCAATTCCTGGCTGACCTCAAAACTTGAACGGAGCGTGGCCCAGCCAGGCTGGCCTGCCCTGGTGTCACAGCTGCTGCTGCAGGACCAGCTGCTCACCCCTGAGCTGCTCCCAGGGGGACGAGCAGTGCTCCCGAGCTCTGCTGGCCAGGGGAGCAGCCCCTGTGCTGCTGCAGCACAGCCACGGAGGTATTTCACCTCGGGGAGAGCACAGCTGCTTGTGCCTGCCTTGTGCCCAGCCCCGCAGCATCCCTCAGCTTGGAAAAGCCCTTCAGGATCATCCAGCCCCACTGTTCCCCCAGCCCTGCCACAGCCACCCCTCACCCCTGTCCCCAA
>NC_031795.1:5902609-5927713 GCF_001522545.3 Parus major | reverse complement strand
ATATCACATATTTTATATCACATCTTTGATATCACATCTTTGATATCACATCTTTGATATCACATCTTTGATATCACATCTTTGATATCACATCTTTGATATCACACCTTTTATATAAAAGTCACAGCTTTTGTATCCCTGCAGGGCTGCTGGTCCCGGTGTCAGGGCTGGACTTTCAGTCAAGACATTTTCCCTGATAATCATCTAAACCTGCCCTGGTGCTACTCGAGGTGCTCTCCCTTGTTGTGTCCCCTGGGAGAGAGCAGCTCCCACCTCACCCTGCTCTAAAAGAATGGTTTTAGCTTTTAGTTTTTAGTTTTTTATGGCTAAAAGCGAGGGCAGGACTCAGCAGGGCCCCAGACAGGCACCAGTAGCAAGGTGGGAGCTAACTGGTACCTCAATCTCACCAAGCCAGGGCAGGGCAGGGGTGGAATCCTCCTCCCCAGGGCAGCACTCGGTGAGGAGGGGCTGGAAGGAAAGGCAGAGCAGAGCCCTGGGACCCCAGCACACACCCACAGTGACTCCCAGCCCTCTGCCAGGACAGGCATTCTCACTTCATCACCATCCTTGAAACCCGATTATCACAAAGCCCATACACCTCATTGCCAAAGAGCAGGGATTGCTCAAAAAGGGGATTGGGCAATGCCCACTTACCTCAACAATTTCCAGCAGCTCAGGTTTATCTATGCAGCCGTTCCCATCCTTGTCATACACTTTGAACGTCCACCTCAGCTTGTGTTCCAGCTTTCCTCGTAAAACGAGATTCAAGGCAGCTACGTACTCCAGAAAATCGATGGTGTTATCCTGTGGCAAGAGAGGAGCAGCAGCTGGATGTCACTGGGACATTGATAAAAGGTGTTTTACAGCCTCCACAAAGCCTGGCTCAGCCTGCCAGGAGGAGCCTGCACGGGACAGGGATTTGTTTGGGACTTTAGGGATGGTTTGCAGCAGTTCAGGAGCAGCAGAAGGCACAGCCCAGTGCAGCCAGCCTGGGCTCCTCCTCCCCATCCTGCCATGCACCAGCATCCCTTAATTCAGATCCCCTGTCCTGGGGGAAATCTGTAAATGAGGAATGGGACTTCTTCTTTAATGCACAGTTTGCTCTTCACCTTTTCTCCACAGCTTTCATAACAGGATTTGGGACCTGAAGCTTTCATTTTTTGCAGGAATTTGGGTTTTTACTTGGAATTCTGAGACAAGCCTGACCTGCCAACATTTTCCACGGCCCTTTAGAATCCTTTCCCACAAAGTGAATTTTGCTGCCACTTCAATGCGATTTTGACCCTATTTTCAAAGGGATTTTAAAGGAGATGAGTTGATCAGAGATGAACCCGAGTCCCCTTTTCCTGTGTTGATAGAAGGAACAAACATGCCCACAGCTGGAATATGATGCAGAGCTTCAGGAAAAGTCTGATGGAGCCATTTGGCAAATGCTGCTGAGGCTGCTGAGCTGGGCAGGGCGTGCAGGAGCTGTCACTGAACCAGAACACCCACAGGAGTCCCATAACAAATATGGCAAAGGGAATCAAAACCAGAATCTCTGAATTGTTCAGCATTCCTTTGCTTTGGAAGCAAAGCTAAATTCAATATTTTATTACAAACCACCTGCTGGTACTCGATACAGACACTTCCTCCAACACACAACAAGCCTGAGGAGGATTTTCCTGCACTCTCATTTCTCTCCACCTCAACAGAGAAATACTTTTGCCGTGTGGGAGCCTTGGCTATAAGTGTGACTGCCTAAGTTTCAACATTTTATCCACCCTTAGTCCCTTAAGGGGACATTCTGACCTTAATTTAGGAGGAGATTTGAGATAAATCCAGGCTGGCCTGTGCTCCCTGTCCTGCCTCAGTCCATGAGGGGTGGGCACAGCCCGAACACCTCCCCACTGCACAAGACAGAATCAGAAATCACCACACAAATAACTGCAAAACCTCCTCAGCACTTACCCCATTCTTGTCAAAAGCCCTGAACATGTTCTCCACATACTCTGCTGCCTCCTGGTTGTCCTGGACCCCGAAGAACCGCTTGAACTCGTGCATGAAGAGGGTCCCACTGGGACATTCCACCACAAATTTCTTATACCATTCCTGCAGCTCTGCGACATCAATCTCTCCTTGCTCCCCTTCAGCATTGGTGAACTGCTGGCCCATTTTCCTCAGGATTAAAAACAGAAGGAAAAGAAGAAAAAAACCCCCAAAAAAGTCCTTTGTTGTTTTTCTCCTCGCTGTCTCGTGCCCTTCTCTGATGTTGATGCTGGGTCTTGCTGTGCCACCTTCCCTTTTTTGTGCTTTATTCTCCCGTCCCTCTCCCCTTCCCCGCTCCTGGCAGCTCTGGGGGAGATCTCAGAGTGGCTCCTCTGCCCTGAGCACGGATAAAAATAACTAAAGATCATTAGGAGATTCCCACCCATGAGCCCCAGAGACCTTCAGATGTTCTGAGCTGTGCCCTATTTAGGAGCAAAGTCCCGGGGCTCAGGGTCTTTCTACACATTAATGCCTCGCTGTCAAAGAATTTGGGAGCAGAGTTTCCCTTTACACACAACTCACAGCGCCATTCTCTGTCCTGGGGAGTTTTCCAGGGGAAAAAAGGGATTCCAGGGAAGGAATATTAATCTTTGCAATGCCTGTGGGGCTGCTCAGTTATTCACAGGAAAAAACTACAGAGAGGGAATCCTGAGAAAAGTAACACTTCCATTAAAAAAACCTGCTGATGGATTAAATTCTCTGAATGCCTCCTGAAGGCTGTGAGACAGTGAAGGCACCGAGGTGCACACATTCCTCTTATTGGCACATCTCCATCTTAAAGTTAAAAAGAGCAGGAATTGTTTGTTTCTGTATTTTTAGAGCATGTTCTCCTTATTCCCTTCCCCTCTTTGTGTCCATGGAAATTCTCCTGCTTACCCCTTCCCCCTGAATCTCATTTATTGCTTTGATTACAGACACAAAGTGCAGCACAGCTCAGCCTCTCAGCACACCCAGAGCCCTTTCCTGTTCCTGGGGAGCCCTTTCCAGCTTTCCTGCACCCCAAACCACTTGTTCTGAACCCAACCATTACCAGTTCAGTGGAAAGAATGACCTGAGCTATAAATGTGCCCAAGCCAGCCCAATATCTTCATTAAGAGGATTGGAGCAGCATTAATAGGAAACCATAGATTCTCTTATCCTAATGCCAAGGCCCAGATAGATTTAAGCTGCTCACTTTTTTGGAACTTTTCTGGGTGTTGGTTAGGTAAGAAGAGCCTCTCTGATGGAAGAATACTGGCTAAGAAAAGGCTGAAATTTGAATTTGATATTGCAGAACAGTAGAGCAATTCATGCTGTGCTGTAAGAGTGGGATTTGGTCTGAATCCACTCACACCTGCAGGTAACCCAGCAGCGATACTCTGTGTCTGTATATCTGTATATGTCTATATCTATTTATATCTATTTTTATATATTTATTTTTATTTATACACAGAGATTTGCAGGAGTATAATACAACCTTACACTTTCACATGGAAGGATACTCAGGCAAGGTGTGGTTTCATTTAAAAGAAGAGCAAAGAGAGGACAGAGACAACACAGCCTGGAGATGGATGGGAAGGGCCAGAGAAGTTGCCACAGAATTGAAGACTGTTCCATTTCAGTAAAAGCATTTTTATATAATGATATTCTTGTCTATCCTCGTGCCTAGAAGAATGTAACAAAATAATGAACTCATTTTGGGAGCGCTTCAGCCCCTGACTCGGAGTTGTCTCATCACAGCAGAGCAGCTCCAGGGCTGCCCAGCAGAAAAGCACCAATAAATCCACCCTCCCCATTTTCCTCTTCACTACAGCTCCTGGGACAAAGCCTTTGGTAGCCACACTCCTGTTTATCAATTATTTTATATAATTTTTGGAATCATCTTGGCTGGTGAGGCCAGATGAGGTGACAAAGAGCCCCAGGGCGCAGCGGTGCTGCCCGGACGGGGTGGGAAGGATCCATTCCTTGTTTGGGAGTTTGGGATGTGCTGGGCTGAAGCCTCTCCACCATTTTGTGCTGCTCTCCTGCACGGAGCACTCACTGGAATGTGAGTGCTGAGAGCACTCAGCAAGACTCCACATGCCCAGGACATTGTCTTGACTCATTGCATAATTTTGTTTTGCCTTATGGGAACTTGGTGATCTGTTCCCAGGAGAGAAAATGGTTCCTTTTTGTTTGATGACTGCAATCTTCTCCAGCTGGGAACAAAGGGCTGTCAGAGACCTGGAGCACAAAGCCCAGCTGCTGCTGCTGCTGCAGGTATCGTGCCACACAGTCGTGTTGATAAAACAGTGATGTAAATTTGGCACTGAAATAAAGTAAACCCCATAGCTCCTGGTATGAAAATTCCTCTGTGTGCTCTGCAGACTGCACTGAAAGAGCTGCTGTCCCTCAGCCAGAGGGATGCCACTTCACAAGGGACACTTCAACAGCCAAAAGAGCTCTTCATTTGATTCCAAAAAAATGATGCAGCTAGAGGTAAATACAGGCAGAGAGAAGTAAAACTAAAAGAATAATTTCTAGGAACCGCTGCAGTGCAGAGGTTGGTGCTGTTTGTCAGCCCGAAGGAGCAGGATCAGTGCTGTGTGTGTCGTGTCAGAGTGAACACTTTGGATGATCAGCTACAGACAGGTAACCTCTGATTGCACAAATGAGTTATCCCTGGATTATCACCTCCACAGCTCCAAAGAGCAGCAGTTTCCCAGCCAAGAGCATGGAAAAAGACTCTTTATTTCCCATCAGCTGCCTACCCCAACGTGCTGCCACACGCTCCAGCACAGGCTGGTAGAAACTCAAGAGAAAAAAAAACCACCAAACGCTGCAGAGGGCTGGGAAGAGTCACTGGTTTGGCATCTGTGCTGGTGCTGGGAAGGCAGCAGAGGCACAGCCAGAGGGGACCGGCTGCAGGACACTGCAGGCACGACTGACCCTTCTCATGTGGAGCTCCCAAGCTGGAGCAGGTCTCACCCAGCTGCTCGGCCACTTTGCTCTGTTTTTAAATCCCCCCAGCCCTGAGCTGCCCCAGGACCCCTCCTGTGGCTTGGGAATCTCGAGAGTCCTTCCAGGGGACCCGGGGAGGGCACAGCCCCGGCCAGGAGCGTGAGCAGCACCGCCGGTGTCTCCTGCCACAGCTCCCCAGCATCCCAGCACAAACAGAGCCAGCCCAAAGCACCCCTGGATTTCCCTGTGGGCAGCAGGAATGCGGGGAGGATGAACCGTGGCTTTTGTGCTGACCCATCTGAGGAGAGATCAAAGATCCTCCAGAGCTTGGCCTGGAGTTCAGCCCAATATCTCCCTGCGTCTCTTCCCGGTTGCTCCCAGAACTGTCCCAGCTCCTCATGCTTTTACAGAGCAGGGATAACACGGGTGTTTTACCCCAGGAGCAGCTGTCCCCTGATCTACACACCAGGAATGGTCAGGTACCACTGATGAAACCCATCTCACCCAGCTCAGAGAGCGCTGACCCAGAGTGTCACATCCTGTCTCCTGCTTATTGCCAGAAAGATTTTCTTGTGTACTGACAAACTCCTGCATGTTTCCTCTGAGTGAAATTTCATGCTGAATGAAGCCTGAAATATTTACCTTGCACTTGACATCCAGCAAGGCAAACTTCCCTAGAAAAATGGTGAATTGTTTTGTCTCTGTGTGAAGATCTCCAAGATTTTTGCCTAGTTCCAAATTTTTGCTTTGGGACTGAGCTGTGTGTAAGTCATCCTTCCCAAAATCAGGGCTCAGAATTTTCCACACTGTTCACGGTGAGAAGGAGAAGGGAAATTCCCATTTTTTTCCTGGTTCATTGAAACTGAATGGTGAAGTACTGTATGATCCTTGAAACCAAGATTCACCACTGAGTCACGCTTCTCCACCTACGAGGAAAATAAATAAGCCACGAGGCTGGAGGGCAGGAGGCTGCGGAGGGACCAGGGAGAAGCTGCTGAGCCCCTTCCCAGGGGTAGGTGTGACCCCAGAGTGGGGATGGAGGCAGGGAAGAGCGACTTTTTTATGCTTTTCAGAGAAAAAAGCTGTGTGCTGTGGCCAGGGTTGGCTTCAGGGTTTGGCTTCATCCTGTGCTATCATTGACTGTGTATGGATTTATACGGATGGATGGAGATAAGAGCAAGTGTGCTTGGGTTGTGCCAGGGGACGTTTAGGTTGGATATTTTGGATAATTTATTCACTGATAGGATGGACAAGGATTGGAACAGGCTGCCTGGGGAAGTGGAACCATCCATCATCCCTGGAAGCGCTCAGAACCCTGCGGATGTGGAGCCGAGGGACACGGTTTAGTGCTGGACATGGCTGTGCTGGGTTAATGTTTGGACTTAGAGGTCTTTTCCAGCCTTAATTATGCTGTGATTCTCTGACTCAGCTGAACATGCTTTGAACTGCAAAAAGGCCCAGGAACTTAATGTTTTCCTCCCAAAATATTCCATTAAAAAGGTAATGAATCCTTTAAATCCTTTTTATTCCATTAAAAAGGCAAAGATATCCCGCTTAAAAGCAAACTTCCTTCCTAAATACTCCATTTACCGGGGCTGGGGCGGGGGGGAAGATCCCGTTTAGAAGCTTCTTAAATGTTCCATTTGACAGGAAAAGGACCGCGGGAGAAGGGCGGGGATGCGGGGGGCTCCGCTCGGCCCGGGTCCCCGTGCGGGGATCGGGGGGGGATGTGCGGGGATCGGGGGGATGTGCGGGGATCGGGGGGGGATGTGCGGGGATCGGGGGGATGTGCCGAGCGCACCTGGGCAGGTGAGGAGGGGCGGAGCAGGGCAGGTGAGGCGGAGCAGGGCAGGTGAGGCGGGGCAGGTGAGGCGGAGCAGGGCAGGTGAGGCGGAGCAGGGCAGGTGAGGCGGGGCAGGGCAGGTGAGGCGGGGCAGGTGAGGCGGGGCAGGTGAGGCGGGGCGGGCGCTGGGTGAGCGCGGCCGCCGCTGCCCGAGCGCCGCTGCCCCCGCGGGGCGGCCCCGACCCCCGCGGGACGGACCCGCCCCGGCCCCACGGACAGACGGACAGACAGACGGACAGGCAGACGGACGGGGTGAGCTGTGCGGGACGCGGGGATCGGACGGAACCGGCCCGGGAGCCGCTGGGCGCGGCCCGTCCCGCGTGGGGCTCCGGGCGGAGCGGGGCCGGAGCGGGGCCGGAGCGGGGCCGGAGCGGGGACAGAGCCCCCTGAAAATGCCGATTTAGCGCTCCTTCCTTCCCACCGGCTGCGCCGGGCTAGCCCCGGGCTACGCCTTTCGGGCCGGTGTAAAGCGAGGCCTAAAATTAGGACAAGGCTGGTGTTTTCCCCCACCCTTCAGCCACTGCAGCTGTTCCACCCCGGCCCCACGCTCCGTGTCACAACCCGTGCCCCTTCCCACTGCAGGCGCTGCCCGGCCCTGAGGTGACCGGGTTGGGGTGCCCAGATTGGGAATTTAAAGGGTTAATTCTGCCCAGGGGTGCTGGGGGCAGCACGGGGGGCAGGAGATGTGCAGACCTCTGAAATCCCAGGATCCTGGGATAGGGAGGTGATTCAGCGTCTGATGGAAATTCCGCCTGGGAATTTCTCTGTGGGAAGGTTTGCCTTTGACAAAAATGAACTCAGGTCCGTGAGATCCAGGATAATTCAGACAAACACAGGTAAGGAGCAAGGAGCAAGGTCTGTGGGTTCCCAGCAGTGAACCCCGAGAAGACCCTTCCATCTTTAATGGCTGAGGTGGAGCAGGACCACTGAATATATTCGGATCTGCAGGCGGGGAGCGAAACCATCTGTACAGCAGAGCTGAGCTGGGCTTCAGGATGGTTTTCCTGGTGCTCCGTGTGCTGTTGGACCGTCTGGCACCTCAGCAGGGCCCCGAGAGGCACCACAGCTGTCCCTGACCTTGGTCACTCCTCTGCAGCCCTCCGGGGAGTGGCTGCAGGCTGGCTGCTCCTTCCTGAGTTTGAGTTCTTGTTGGCCTGAATGTCTCCAAGGAGAAATACTAATAATTGGTGTACAGGGAGTAATTACACCGCTGACCAGAGATGCATTAGCAGCACAGGGATGCGTTAATTATCCCCACACAGCACCCAGATTGAGTGGGAATGAAGGGAACTGCGCTGTCCCTGGGTTTGTGCGATGAGGAGCCCTGGGAGAGGGCCAGGCCTGCCTTGGCAGGGCCGAGGATGGGCACAGACATTCCCCAGGTGTCTGGCATCCCTGGAACCCACCCGTGGAAGTTGAAGGTTGTGAGAGGCTGACTCACCGTCTGAGCCCAGCGATGGGATTCAAGTTGATTTGCTCTCAGTTATTGTGTCAACAAGACACTGGTGATAAAAGGTCATAAAGTATTGTAGTGTGGGGCACTGACAGGCGCTGTCTGCGGGCCCAGGGACAATCCCAGCCAGCAGCCACCTTGTTCTGGCTCCTCTGCTGGGACAGGGGCTCAGATCTCTGCTGTCCTGGGGCTTTGAATGACACTCCGTGTCTCGCACACGCGTGTCACAGCACATGTTCCTAGCAGGGACTGCTTGCAAAGTTAACTGGAAAAGAGATTGTGGAAAACATCTTCAAAATGTCACTTTTGTTCCTTTACAAGAGGAACCAGTCCCTGAGTTTGGTCTCAATTCTAAGTCCAGGATTGGGCTTTGAGTCTTTGCAAGCACGTTTCTGAAGATTTAACTCTGACAGCATTTTCAGCACAGATCCAACACCGCAGAGTTTCAGGAGCACTAAAATAATTTTGATGATTGCTTCCTGATCCTTTGCAGCTCCTGGGAAACAGTCTGGTAATGTGCCCACACATTTTCAGACTATTATTTAAAGATGGTTTGTAGTTGAAGCTGAACATTTTCTTTGCAGAAAAGATAAACAGATAAACTCGTGTTTGGATTAATTTTGTGTGAGCGTTTGCATCTGAATGGGATCTGCAGGTATTTGAACAAATAAAACCTGTTCCTAGACTAGTTCTTGGATAGGATTTTTTTAATCTTCTCCATCTCTGCTACCAGATGCATTTTGCAACTCCTCCAGCAATATTCAGGGCTTATGGCAAAGGTTTTACTTGTCCTGTAACTGCTTTATTAATGGGAATATTTGTTATTTCTCACCTTTGTTTCAGGATTTACAAATGAATATGGGAGATGCACCTTCTGAGCACATGTGTAGTGCAGAAATCCCCTCCCAAAAGCTAAAGATACTGAATGTTGCCTCTTCTTAGAGAGAGGGACGTGTATTAATTTTGTTTGTTTGGCTTTGTTCTACACAAGGAAAATATTGGCTGGCTGCAATTGTATGAGCAACACAGGGCTACTTAACAAAAACATTAAGTAAACAGCACTCGATTTTTAGCAGCAGTGCAGGCAGTCCTGCAGTTCATGTCCTTCTGGATAAACATCCTGGTTATTACAGGTCACTGCTGTTTGCCAATGCTTATGCTGCATTCAGGGCATTCATGGAAAAGTCATAAAGTGACTTTCTGTGTCTGTGGTAAAACAGCCCCTCAGCCTCCCAGGCAGAGAGAGCCTTTCTCTCCTCACTGTGAGTCTGACAGGGCTGGAGGAGCAGAGATCAGCTCAGCCCCTTCTCCAAGGTGTTTGTGGAGGCTTTGGAAACTCTGCTGCCTGTTCTTGCTGTGGCTTGTTCGTGGCGTTATCTCTGCTCAGGGTTTACAGCCCAGGTCTGCTCAGGGCTCGTTGAGCACAAACACGGCGCTCTGGAGCGCTGAGGGTGAGCTGCTGTCCTTGGAACCGTTCTGGGCCCCGCTCAGGGAGGTGTGTGAGACTCTTCCCGGCAGAGGAGTCACCTGCTGAAGCTGGATAGGTGTTTTCAGGGTGCAGTGCCATAAAAATAACAGCACTAATACAGCACAGGGCCCTTTCTTGTTAAATCAGTTGAGTTTCTTTGAGGCACATGAGGCTCGAGTAACTCCAGCAGTGGCTCTGCTGTCTCCCGTTGCAGACCATGGCTCTCCACCCGCGCAGGGTGCGCCTGAAGCCGTGGCTGGTGGCGCAGGTGGACAGTGGGATGTACCCCGGGCTGATCTGGCTGAACCGCGAGGCCAAGCGCTTCCAGATCCCCTGGAAACACGCGACTCGGCACAGCCCCCAGCACGAGGAGGAGAACACCATCTTCAAGGTGAGGCAGGGCAGAGCTCGGGCATCCCACGGCTCTGGAACAGAGACAAAGGGCTGGATTGTTGGCCCAGGAGCTGGACAGGCATCTCGGGAGCTGTTTGCAGGCACGTTTTATTTATCTGACCTCAGAAAAGCCACTTTGTGCACCTGGATGCCAAGCCTGGCACCGCCTGAGATGGTGTGGAGTTCTTTAACCCTTTCCCACCACCAAAGGCAGGGTGCTGTGTGTGACCCATGGTTTCTGGAAGATGACTGCTGTCGGTTTCATCTGCTTGGGCTGGGATGTGGGCCCTGGCTTGTTCTTGGCAGCAAAGCATGAAATGCTGTTACGTAAGTCTTAAGAGGTCCACCACGAGCTCATCACAAGCACTCATCGCTGCTGGCCCTAATCTTATCCCGAGGGATTCACTGTGACTCCCTGCACTCCTCTGAGGAATTTCTGACTTCTGTCTTGGAGGGATCTTGGACCAATAATCAGATTTTGGGGTGAGAGAGGGAGAGGCCTGCTGGATGTCTGTGGCTGTCCTTCCTCTCTGTTTTAACCATGTCCATTCCTCCTGCACAGGCTCCCTGTCAAAAATGAGCTCTGGTGTTGAATTTGAGACCCACAAAATCTCTAACCCAGAATTGTGAACATTCCTTTGGAGTTGGGATTTATATCTTTTTTCTCCACTTTCTTTTAGTGGGAAAACCTCTTGAAGTGGGAATTTCCAATGGTTTGTTATCACAAGAGCTCTAATTAAGACTTCTGCAAGAGAAGGATTTTACGGTGGATTTGTTTGGAAGTTTGATAAATCTGCTCTGTGGGGAGGGCTGGACTGAGCTGGCTGTACTTTGTCCCCAGGCATGGGCTGTGGAAACCGGAAAGTACCAGGAGGGAGTGGATGAGCCAGACCCTGCAAAGTGGAAAGCCCAGCTGCGATGTGCACTTAACAAGAGCCGCGAGTTTAATTTGATGTACGATGGCACCAAGGAGGTGCCCATGAACCCCATTAAAATTTATGAAGTGTGTGACATCCCGCAGTCGCAGGGATCAATCATTAATCCAGGTGAGGGCCTTGCTGGCTCCTGGGCAGGTCCAAGGGAGCTCCTTCCCCTCTGCTTTAACTCTCCAGCTGCCCTTGTGCAGCAGCAGCAGCTGCCAGGTGAAGCCTGTACTTAAACTAAAAAGAGTTGGAACCATGTTCTAGTACTAAAATGAATAAAACTGCACACAGTTGTTTGTTTTCCTGCTAAAGGGTCTAATATTGGCAGTACTGTGTCTTCATCAAGCTTTCACTTTCTAGAATTATATATTAAACTGAAATTAGCATGTTGTACGGATCAGATTTAGCCTTTTTTAGTGAAATTTGAAAAGTACACAAATAAATATCTGATATTAAGATTTTTTTTTCAGTGTTTGGTGCTGATAATCCACCCACAAGAATGTGCTTGTTTGCAGGTTCCACTGGCTCAGCTCCCTGGGATGAGAAGGATAATGATCTTGATGATGAAGAGGAGGAAGAATTGAATCAATCTCAGCATGTCCCAATTCAAGAGACGTTTCCATTTCTTAATATCAATGGTTGGTGGCACGGACTAATGTATTAGGGAAGGTATTTGTAAATTGCCACATGCTTGAAATAAAATCTTGATTTATTGAGGAGTTGTTGCCTTTTTGTAGAGTCTCCGATGGCTCCAGCCAGTGCAGAAAACTGCAGCCCTGAAACTGTGTGGCCAAAGAACGAACCTCTGGATATGGAAATGCCCCCAACGGCGCTGCAGCACGACTTCTTCAGCAGCCCCGAGCTCTGGATCAGCTCCCTGCCAAGTACGTGCATGGGCTTGTAACAGTGCTTCTGCTTTTGTACTTGAAAACCCCACAGAAAATAGTGTTTTGTCTTTTTTTCCTGTGGCTGTACGTGGGTAAGTGAGGAGAACTTGTGTGGCTTAACTGGAACTGTGGGGTTTAAACATCCCTGTGAGGGCAGCGGGGTTTGTGTGGTGTCCCTGCTGCTGATGCTCCAGGAAAAGCAACTCTGATGGTTTTTCTCTCAGTGACAGACCTGGAGATCAAGTTTGAATATCGAGGGAAGGAGACTGGACCCACGACGACCGTGAGCAACCCACAGGGCTGCAGACTTTTCTACGGAGAGCTGGGTCCTATGCCAGACCAGGAGGAGCTCTTTGGGCCCATCAGTTTGGAGCAAGTCAAGTTTCCAGGGACGGAGCAGATCACCAACGAAAGGCAGAAGATCTTCACGAGTCGTTTGCTGGATGTTATGGACAGGGGACTGATCCTGGAGGTCAGCGGCCACGCCATCTACGCCGTGCGGCTCTGCCAGTGCAAGGTGTACTGGTCTGGGCCCTGTGCCCCCTCCTCCACCACCCCAAATCTGATTGAGAGGCAAAAGAAGGTGAAGCTCTTCTGTCTGGAAACGTTCCTAAGCGGTAGGTGACCTCTGCTTGTGGCAAACAGCTCTGGACATGGGTCGTGCCTGGATGCACCAGCTGTGGAGAGCAGGTCGGGGCCACTGCTCCCCTGAGTTCAGGGAGTTTGGAGTGGGTGTGTGGCAGGAAAAGGCACTGTACACTCATTTAATGACATCACAGGGCCTTGCTTTTAAAGCAAGCACTCCACGAGCAAGGAATGAGCTGTAAGTGTGTGAGAGGTGGCAGAGGACAGTGTGTAGGTAAGACTGACCAGGGGTGATGCAATGAGATGGGAGGTCATGGGTGTTTCCAGCCTGAAGAGGACAACCCTGCAGCACCCTGCTTTTCTTCCTAGAGCTGATTGCCCATCAGAAGGGACAAATTGAGAAACAGCCACCATACGAGATCTACTTCTGTTTTGGAGAAGAGTGGCCCGATGGAAAACCCAGGGAGAGGAAGCTGATCGTGGTGCAGGTAGGGCTCTGGGGTGATGTGTGCCAGCCCTGCTGGGTTTGGGATCAATTCCCATGCACACTGAGACTGTTCTTTTCTGCTGTGGCTTCTGGCACCAGGGAAACTCCAGTAAGACAGGTGGTTTGGGAGGGTAAATACAAATGTGACGTGTGCTGAATAGAATTGGTTTGTGAGTGTGTTTTAGGGTATCGTGGAACCCATCTCTGCATCCAGGACAGGGCTTCCTGCAGAGTGGCAGGGATATTTCATGTGCCTTTAGGCTAAAAACAGGGACTTGTTAACAGGTCATCCCCGTTGTGGCCCGGATGATCTACGAGATGTTCTCCGGGGACTTCACGCGCTCCTTTGACAGCGGCAGCGTGCGGCTGCAGATCTCCACGCCGGACATCAAGGACAACATCGTGGCACACCTGAAGCAGCTGTACCGGCTGCTGCAGAACCACCAGGAGGGCTGGCCCATGCAGGCCCCTGCCCTGCACATGGCACAGCCACTCCCAGCACAGTGACCGCCCCTCGCCCTCCACCAGCGTTTCCTACCTTGTACATACACAGAAGCTTTCCTTAACCAGTGCTTTGTCTGAATCGGAATAAATAGAACCTGTAAATCTTGTCATCTGATTCCACAATTTCCATTTCTGTGGTGCTTTTGTTTCGGAAGTGGCTGAAAACAGAGGGGATTACAGGAATACTTCTCTTTCATCCTTTTCAGCTATCTGCTTAAGCATCCCCTCTGTATAAATCAGATTTTCAATTCTGTAATATTTTTTAATCTGCTATTAATACAATGTATATAAACACTTGATCATGAGAGGGGAGAAAAAATAATCTGTGCTTTATTAAACTTGCCTGGACAATATCAACTTGTCTAATTTTTTTTTTCTCTTTAACGGGGCTGTAGCAGCAACCTCGAAGGCTGATACTCCTTATAATGTGGGTTGTTTAGAGGGATATGTACACACAGGCATTTTAAATGCATATATAACAGACTGGGGTTGGAAGGGAGCTCTGCAGCTGCTCTAATCTCCTGGGGGCTGATCCTCCAGATCTCTGAGCACTCAGTGATGGTACAGAGCTGGCAGCGGCTCTCAGCACAGCTCGGTGCTGTCCCTGTCCCTTGTCCCCTGCTTTGTGCCCAGGCTGCGGGCGCTGTCTCTGCTTTTCTCCTGGCCCTTCTCCCGGCCATGGAGCTCTCCCGGCCCTTCTCCCGGCCATGGAGCTATCCGAGTCCTTCTCCCGGCCATGGAGCTATCCCAGCCTTTCTCACAGCCTTTTCCCCGGCCTTTCTCCCGGCCCTTCTCCCAGCCCTTTTCCCGGCCATGAAGCCATCCCAGCCCTTTTCCCGGCCCTTTTCCCGGCCATGGCGAGGCGGCCCCGCCCAGCCGAGGTGGCTCCGCCGGGGCCGGGCTCCGCTCGGGCCCGCCCCGGATCCGCAGGCCTGCGGAGGCCGCCGCCGATGGCCCTGGGCTCCGGGGCGCTGCCGGTGCCGCTGCCGGTGCCTCAGCTGGTGCTGGCGGCCCGGGAGGCGCTGGGGCCCGGCCGGAGGCGGCGGCTGCCCGCGGCCCGAGCGCTGCAGGCGGCCGGGGAGGTGCTGGCGGTGGCGGCCGGGCTGAAGCCGGCGCTGCTGTGGGACTGCGGGGCCGCGGGCCCGGCCGAGCTGCGGCGGTACCTGGGCAGGCTGCGGGAGGCCGGGCTGGCCCCGGGCCGCCTGCACGTGCTGGCCATGGGCGGCTCGCTGCTGCTGCTGCGGCCGGGCCCGGCTCTCGGGCGGCTCCGGGCCGCGCTCCGGGCCGCGGTGCTCGTGGATGTGTCGGGGGCGCGGCGGGGCCCGGCGCTCTGCGGCCCGGCCGAGACCCCCGCCCTGCGCCGCCACCTCGCCGCCCTCCTGGGCCACCTGCGGGACACCGAGGCCGCCAGCGACGAGCCCGTGACCGCCAGCGAGGTTGCCGCCGGCGACTGGAACCTGTGCACCGTGGCCGGGGTGCTGCTGGGCTACCCCGCCGTGTACACATTCGCCGAGGGCACCGAGAACTGCCTGGCGCTCACCCCGCTGAGGGTGTTCACGGCCCGGGCCTCCTGCCCCCGGATAAAGGATGGGCTCAGGGTCCAGATCTGCTCCTTCAGCGTCCCGGAGAGCCTCTGCGCGGAGCTCGGGGATGTGCTGGATGCCTGGTGCCACGAGCTCAGGGAGGCTTTCGGTGCTCAGACTGATTTTGTGGATCTCTGCATTTCGAGCGAGGTCGTGTCTCTTCCAGCGGTTGCCTTGTAAAATACGAGCACAGTCTGACTTTTTACCTCCTGGCTGCATCGGGGACCAAGGCAGAAGATCCATTTCCCTGTGTGTGTTGTCCCCTGCATTTCATGGCCCTTGAGCACTGAAAGCTGAGTTGTGACAGTCACCCAGGCTGGTGGCAAAACCAAATACATGTTCTTTAAAAAAACCAGAGTTGGATGTGTGTGTGCTCCCAGATGCTCTGCTGCCTCGGTCCTGCCTGCCTGCACATCACACCCTGCAAAGTCAGTGTCTATTGATTTGCAGTGGGCAGCTGAAGATTAATAAATGATTTGAACACCACGGTGCTTTGAATTAATGACATTTATTGTAGCTCCATGTCTATTTACTACATGTATATTTTATGTATATATAGGTATATTATTTCAGGTATATTTACTTCCCATGAGGGCTGGTGTTGTGTCTGAGCCCGCACATGAATGAGGGGCAAGTGCTGCTGAAGAACCTGCACGGTGCAGCCGCAAAAGGCACTTTAAAACCCCGTCTGTGGTGAATTCATGTGGTGCTGGTGGTGAAAGGGAAGCAGGTATGGCTGTGGGGATGCTGGGCCACTAGAGAGGCTGGAGGAGTGGGGTGGAACAGGGCCTGCTGGGTGTGAGGTGGGAGAATTGCTCAGGACACGTGAGGACAGCGCTAAAGAGCCCCCCTGAGCTGGGTTTCTTTGTCAGCTAAGAGTAGAGATGGCCCAGGACGAGTACCTCCCATTCAGGGGGGCGGTAAATGCAGGAGGAGAGCCTGGGGGATGTAAAACCCCACAGGATGCCCTGTCCCTGTCGCCCTGTGCGGCCACAGCAGCGGTGGCCAGAGGGGCTTTGTCCCTCGGTGGATCCCGCAGTGCTCACTGGGCAGGGCAGCCCTGAGCAGGAGCAGGGCAATGAGAGCAGCCGAGGGAGGGGAGATGTCCCCGTGTCCATCGGGAGCTGTCTGGAGTGACACCAGCTCGGGATACCAGCCCGGTGTGCACACACAGAACTGCAGAAGGTGTGGAGAGGTCCGGTTGCTTTTGGTGAAGCAGGTCAGTTCCTGCAGTGAAGTCAGTCCTCGGGGAGCCCCTTCACAGCCTGTAACTCGCCAGGAAGGTGGCGATGGCCACTGCTGCCGCTGCCACCAGGAGAGGGATCCAGGGACCGCTCTGCCAGGAGAAGCTTGTGTTACTGGGGGTGTGCTGGGGGATGCCACGTCTCATCCCAGCCGCAGCAAACATTCATCCCCCTGCACGGCACAGAGGAGGGGGTCTGTGCCAGGCCGAGGGTCGGGACGGGAGCTCCCACCTGTGCCCGGCTGCCGCGGTTCAGCTGCTCCCGGCACCGGCGCAGCCGGCTCAGGCAGGACCGGTACTGCTCGCTGAGCTCCTCCAGCTCCCAGCGCAGCTCCGAGCGCCGTGAGCACAGCCCGGGGCTCGGAGCAGGAGGGGTCCCCTCGGCTCTGTGCACCCCCCGAGAGGCCGGGCTGCTGCAGCGGCTGCAGAGCTTCACCTGCAGCGGGGCACGGGCTGGTTCCACTGCCTGCGTGTCCTGGTGCTCCTGCAGGGACAGGCACAGCTCAGAGCTCCTGCAGTGTGCTGTGCCCATCCTGCCATCATCCCACACCTGCCTGGCTGTGCCCATCCTGCCACCACCCCACACCTGCCTGGCTCCACTGCCTGCGTGTCCTGGTGCTCCTGCAGGGACAGCTCAGAGTTCTGGGGTGTGCTGTGCCCATCCTGCCATCATCCCACACCTGCCTGGCTGTGCCCATCCTGCCACCACCCCACACCTGCCTGGCTCCACTGCCAGCAGCCACAGCACGTGGGGAGGGAGCAATAGTGACTTTTATGGCCACAGGACTGTGCAGGTCAGGAAGATGTGGAATGCAGACTCCTGTCAGGGTTTGCTCCTCAGTCTGAAATTCCTTCTGCATTTCACAGGCCCTGACAGCAATTCCTGACAGCCCTTTTAACCCTCTGAGAGCTGGGACAGGTGGGACAGGTGCCTTGGTTGTGCTGCACAGCCCCATAACTCAGGGATGGCCCCTTTTCCACCCAGACCAAGGGAGCTCTCCCTGACATTCTGCATTGGCAGCAACTGTGGAAGGAGCTGCCTGTGCCCAGAGGCTTCAGGAGCCAAAGTGGGGACAGTGGGGTGTCTCATCCCCCCTGCTGTTCCCTCTTGCTGCAACTGTGCTTTATAAACCCCTCCTGGGTGATATCTGATGGTGGAGGGACCCTTAGCACTGTGGGTTAGTGTGACAAGTGGCTCTCAGCTCTGCTACAGTAAGCTATAAATTATTTTTATAAGTCCTTTTAAATATATCCTTGCTGGCTGAACACTGCTATAAGAATTGAGGGGCTGTTGGTTGGCTGGTTTGATGGCAAAGTCTATGAAAAGGCTGTAAAGCTTTGGTTGTTTGGGGTTTTTTTTGCAGCCCAGTTGTACAGGCATTGCTTCTGTTAGCAAAACCTTCCTGTTATTTTTATTATTGTTATTATTGCAAGCATTTTCTTTTCCTCCTCTCCTTCCTTTGTGCTCAGGGGCTCGGTTCTTGAAGTGTGGCTGTGGCTTTCCCTGTGTGGCTGCTGAGGCTCTCCTGTGTGTGAGAGCAGGAGTGGGTTTGTAGGGGAGAGCTCTGCTCCTGCAGCCCTGTCCTTGTGGCTAGGTGCTTCGTGGGGATTTAGGTGAGAGTGGTATGAGGATAAAAATTCAGATAATCCCCACAGGAGACAGCAAGGCTGGGTTACCTGCAGCAGCTTTGGTGTGTGGTGTTTCTGCTGGAGCTCTGCACCAGCGACAACTGAGTGACTTCCTCACCTCGTTCTCCTTTGCTGTCAGCTGGGATGTCTTTTTCTTCATCTCATCCTTCAGACTTTCTGTTCCCTCCTCCTCCTCCTCGGGGTGCTCTAAGAGAGCGTTTTGTTTTTCCTTGGCAGGAGTGAGAGGTGGGGTCTGTGTGCTGAAAACCTGGCCTAGAAAACAGTCAGGCTTCTGATGAGAAACAGCTCCAGGCTCTGGCTTGGCTTTAGCTCTTGTTTACTCAGCACAGTTTAAGGATAATATTTGTGTGCTATGCACAAAGCAGAAGACACAGGAGCCGAGTTTGTTATCACGGGCCTGTCTCTGCTGTAGCTACAAGTTCATCATCGTAAGAGCAATATTTCTAAGTGGTTGCCAGAAATGGAGGGGAGGGGGAGTTAAAATGTCTTTTTTATTACTTTCTTTTTGTCAAGTACAGCTGTAATTGCAATTATAAACTGGAATGTGTTTTCTTTGGAAAAAATATGGCGTAGCCACTGAAGTAGAATTTGCAGTGAAATCCATTTATTTTTTAAAGTGTTTGCCATCATAAATACATGTTAGCTAGCAAAACAACTCATTCTGTGTAGCTCTAAAATAACCCTTTATTCTAAACCACTGCAGACTTTTCCTAGAGCCAGGGCTAGTGTTCCTGTGTCCAGGGAGGGCTACGTGGGGGTTACAAAGTTTGCTGACCTTTCCTTTGCACTGTCACCTCCTGGCTCTTCCCTTGGTTGTTGTGGTTGTGGATCAAGTCTGGGAACACAAACAGCAGCATTATTGTCTGCAGCACCAAAGGAGGTCTCTAACTTTGTGCATTTCTGTGTTACTCACTCTGCAAATGGCTGACTGTTGCCTCCAGTGTCACCTTCTGCTCTTGTTCCTTCTGCAATTTATCTGAAATGAGGATAGCAGGAAATCAAGGCTGCTGTAAATCTTTGTGTATCTTTATGCAAGGCTGGTGCTTTTCTGTTCTCCACATGTGTAGAGTGGAGCAGATGTTGTTGGCTGCCCTGGACTTTCTTCTCTGAAGGGATGTGATTTTTAGCTGTTTATTGCCCTTTTGTTTTTTGGCAGCTTTTTCTCTCCTGCCTTGTGTTCAAGTCATTTATGGTTTATTTTAAAGCTGTTCATGCAAAGACCTGTTATGAGATTAGAGCTACAACCCACTTTCTCTTCCTTAATTTTGTTTTAAAATAGCCATGTGTGAGTTGAGATGAACGTGAGTGCCTCTGTCTGACCTGGTGCTGTAGGACAACATCACCTTCCCTGTACCAGCATCATCACCACGCCAGGGCTGCCCTGCTGTGTCTGGAAAGGGTGAAACGTCCTCATTCAAGCTGAGGACACAGCTCAGACTTCTATTTCTTTTCAGATCTCCCATTACATCCTTTCCTCTAGCAAAGTCACTTCTCTGAACTCTTTAATCCAGTCAGGAGCAGCTTTTGGAGGACTTTGGCGATCAGAAGCCCTGTGGCAAGCTGGGCTGTAGTTGAAGTGAGCCTTGTGTGATGCGGCTCTAAGCACGGCGGCTTTAGGAGCACTTTCCTTGTCCCTCCTGTGGTTTTGGAGGCCCAAACTGGGGGAGCTTTGGTGGCTGGGGTACCTTGGAGGTGTTGGAGGAGGGTGTCCCGTGCGTGGCTGTCGCTGCGCAGGGCGCTGGTTGTGTGCAGCAGCTCCGAGCGCTCCGAGCGCAGCTCCCGCAGCTCCCGGCGCAGCCGCTCGCTCTGGGCATCCGCTCTCTGCCGGGGGACGGACAGACAGACAGACAGACAGACGGTCACAGCCTGCTTCTGCTGGGGGGCTGCTAAAGCTCGGCTCCTCCCGCCCCCACCCCACCTGCTGCTGGCCCAGGCTGCCCTGTCCGGCCCGGCCTTGGACACTTGCAGGGATCCGGGGCGAGCCGGCATCAGCAAAACCCCGGATTCCAGAGAGAGCGGCTCCTGCGGGAGCTGGCGTACCTGGAGCTCACTCTGTAAAGCCTGGAAGCTGTTCTTGAGCTCGGTGTGTGCTGTGGTCACCTTGGCCAGCTCGGCTCGGAGCGTGGCATCCTGCTCTTTCCAGAGGGCAAGGTCCTCCCGTGTCTCTGCCAGGCTTCTCTGGAGGGGACAGCAGGGACAGGGGGTGGCCGTGAGCCCCGGGGGATGCTGCCAGCCCCGGGTGACAGCAGCTGGGCAGTGCTGGCTCCCCCAGCACCAGCAAACAAAAACCCGTGTGAGGCTGATGCCATCTGATGGACACAGCCAGCGTGGGCAGCGTTCCCTCTGGACTGTTCCTGAGCATCCCTGGGAAGCCTGGAGGTGCTTGGGATAAAACTCACTTGTTTTCCTGCAGATCCCAGTAATCCTGTGGGTCAATTTGCTGCCTCTTGGGGAAAATCTATTTTCATATAAATTCTATTTTCATATAAATGAGCAACTGCAGAACAAATGCTCTGGAGACCTCGTGCCCTGGGGTTTGTGAGTGCAGAGCAGGGGATGGCCCAGAGGAACAGTGGGGAGAAAGGGATTGCAATTCAAGGTGACAAACCCGAGTGCATTTCCCCAGCTGGGAGCTGTCTGTAAGTTGATGTGCAGCTCGTGCAGTTAGCACAGCTTACATTAAAACTGCTTTGGGCTTTGCTGGGTAGCTAAAACTTCATAATTTTTTTTATCTTTGCTGCTAATGGTAAGCCTGTCATCACCTTTCCCTGACATGTCGGGTTTTCTTTGTCACACTTGGACTAAATTAAAGCCAAGCCAGGACATGTTGCTCACCTGAGAGTTTTGCAGCTGCTGCTCTGTTTGGAGTTTGTCCTCCAGCATCTTCTGAAGAGCCTCTTTTGCCTTCTGCTCGTAGGTCTGCTTCTGGTCCTCCATCTCTATCAGGATCTTCTTCACACACTCCTTTGAGTAACTCTTGAAAGAAAGAGCTTGGAATGTTTAAATCTGAGTACTGGCAAACCCAGAGTGTGTAAATGCTACTGCTAATGTGCTGTGAAGCATTGCTTCAGCAGAGTTCAGGTCCTTGTTGGACAGGTATTTAATCAGATTGATGTAGAAACTGAGACCCGACCCACTTCCAAGGCTGGGTTTTTGTTTTCCTGCCTTTCCTCACCTCCTTTAGCAGTGAACATTACCTGGCTGCAGGCCTGCAGCTGATTTTCCAGCACCCGGAGTTTACACCTCAGTTTGTCTTCGTTCAGCTGACCCTGGGGAAAAAGCAAGTGAAGTGAGATGTGAATCATGAACTGCACCCAATGTTTTGTTGGGTTGTGTTTTGATTCATTGTCTCCCTTCATCTGTGATCAGATCAAAGTCTCTCCAGTAAACCTTTCCAGCCTCAGAATAAACGGGATATGGGGGAAGTATAACTTTTATGGATTGAAAACCTGTCCTGAGGCAGTTTCTCTGGCTGCTGAGTGCAGGTGCTGGCAGTGACAGGACAAGTTAGGAGCGAGGGGATTTTGGGTTGTTGTGGCTGGCTTTGGCAGAAATGCAGCTGCTGCCTGTTCCCACGGATACCCCTGATCTCTGCCTGTGCTCCCTCCCTGCCTCCAGCTCCAGCTGCTGGAACCGTCTTGTCTCGCTGTTTTCCTCAGAAAATAGGTTGGGTCTGTGTTGCAACACCTGCAGTTGGGCAGGGGGATGGAGGGCACAGGCAATGATTCATTTTCCTCATTGCCATCATCTCCTCTCGGTGTTAGTCAGGCTGCTCAGGCTTTGTGGGACTGCATGCAAATTCAGATAACATTTCTAGCAAAGAGTTCACGTAGGCTGTTTTTGCACCACCAGTACTGAGAGCACCAATATCCTCCCTGCCCACTGCTGCTTGAAGTCACGACTCTGAAAAGAAACTCCTTGATGTTACAGGAATAGCTGTCAGACCCAAGCACAGCCAGACTCCCTGGTGTCTCAGCACTGTTTAAATTTGCACAGAAGCAGTTTACAGTCCCAAAGACTAAATCTTCCCAGTTCACTTGTCGGTGCAAAGAACTAACGGCTCTTAGCACGTAGGTGGAATTTTGAAAAGCAATTTTAGATGTGCAATGTTCTGCCTGCTTTTCCTCCGTTCTCCTCTGTTTTCTGCACGAGTCTCTGTGCACAGATGTGGCTGTGCCATCTACGAGGCCCTTCCTGTGCTTTGGAGCAGAAATCATGGAAGGGTTTGGGTTGGAAGAGGCTTTAATCATCACGGGGGCTCACTGATCATCCTTCCTCTGGCAGCATTTCTGAGTCAGCTAGGCAAGTTTTACAGCTGCTGGGGGATTTAAGGCACAAAAAAGGCACTTTCCTGGGTAGGAGGGTCTCTGGCCTGGAAGTGAGATTGTGGGAAGGGAAGGAACCAAATGCTTTGTCCCTGTAGTCTGACAGCCCCATCCTCCTGCAGAGCCACAGCCAGACATGAACAGCAGCTCAGAAATGACAGTGTGGCCATTCCAAGAGTCACTGCCACACCATTCACATCTCCACAGCTCATCTTTGAACCCCAAACCGCTAAAAAGGGTTAAAAAGCTGCTACAACAACCATTTGTCATCTCACCTGAGGCTGGACAGGGGCAGCCAGCCCTCCCTTTCCGTGGCCCAGCGTTATGGGGAGGGCTCCATCCATCCCTCCCTTTGCCAGCACCCCCTGGAGAAGCCCCCAGCCCCTCCTGGAATCCCCTCCCAGCCCCTCCTGCCCTGCCGGCTCCAGCCCCCAGGGCAGTTTTGGGCTGAAGAAAAGCCGAGTTTTAGGCTGATATGAGCAAGAGGCAGCAGCAGAGTCTGAGCAGCGAGGAGCACCCACCTGTTTGTGCTCTGAGGTTTCGTGGCCACTTCCTGAGAGTGTGGCCGGGTGTTTTTTCCTGCTCCCATTTTGCTGAAGGAGCGAGTGAATGCGGAAGTTTCTGATGTCTAACACGAGTTTTTGTACCCCCTCACCCAATCACTCTTTTCTCTGCCCCAACAGAACTTCCAAACCACTTTTTGTTTAATTCCACAATGGCATGAATGATTTGATTTAATGATCTTGTTAGAAAGCCTCATATATGACATAAAACGTATCATCTGAATTTTTGCATCCTCAAAGAAGAAGAAAAGGGCCCTTTTTCAGGGTGCCCAGAGGGTTATTTTTGAGCTGTGGGGAGAGGGTTTGATGCCAGGCCACGATTCAGCAGCAATGGCCTTGGTGTTGGGGCTCTGGGATGTGTTTGGGGCCCAGAACACATCTCTGAAAGGAACCCTGATGTTTCTTCCCCACTCACTCCTGTTTGCTTTTATTCAAGGAACAGTGGGAAAGGCAGGCTACAGAACACCCTCAAACCTTGCAGAAGAATACAGATTTTTAGACTTGCTGTTGATCTGAAAGCAAAGTGCGTTTTGCAAGAATCTCTTGGGGCACAGAAGGGAAAAATCCAGGCCAAGCTCCCCCTTTCCCCTGAGTTTGTCCCACCCTCCCCAGGCAGAGCGGTGCCGGCGAGGCAGGGCCCAGGGGAGGGGATGAGGGGTCTCTGGTACCTGCCAGGATTTCTCTGATGCCTGGAGCAGAGTGGACAAGAGCTGCTGTAAAATCACCATCTTCTGCTTGAGCAGCAGCTCGCGGTGCAGGGCCTCCTGTGGGCAAGGGGGACACGGTCAGTGGCACCAGAGCTGGGGACAGCCCAGGGCTGGCCTGGCCCTGCCTGGGGGCTCCAGCTCTTGGAGCTCTGTTGCCTTTCTTGGCCGTGTTCAATTGGCCTTTTAACACCCCTTCATTCAGCAATAGGAATACTGATTTTAAAAGAATTATTCTTGATGAAAAGCGGCTGTCCCGGTGGGTGCTGAGCAGTGTTTGGTACCTACCGTCAGGTAGCTGGAGAGCTGCACCATTTCCTGAAAGGGAAAGGGAAATGTTTAAAAACAGGGCTGTTTTAGTTTATAAACATGTCATGAACTTGCTACAAAAATCTAAATATTTGTATTTAAAAGTGAATTAACAGCCTGTACTTGGGTGGAGAGGGAGAGCTTGCTGGGGTGCACTGGGTTGGCTTTTCCAGGGAAGTGGAAATATTTCCACAGCAGTTTAACTTCAGGAGTTCCAGGCTGGTCATTCCCTGTGCCGTCCTTACCTTATTTAAAACTGCTATTCCCCAGCTGAAATGGAAAACAAAGTGTGTTACTGAGGTGTCAGGGCCCTTCAGCCCGTCCCAAGTGGGGCAGGGAGTGTCAGAGCAGAAAACCTCGGGTGTGTTTTGGAGGGGGAGCCCTTCGGGGCTTGGGGAGCTCTGCAGGAATTGCCAGGGAGGGCAGGAGCTGCTTACTCTGTCTGCTGGCTGGAGTCTCTCACGCCTGAGCTTGGCTTTGGGAGGCTCTGGGTTCCTGTGGAAGCAAAGTGAGAGGGTGTGAACCATCCCCTGGGGGCCCTGGCCGCTTTTCCATCAGGGTGTGCATCTCTGCTCCCAGATTCAAGTGTCCAGTGACAGCTGGAGGGGCACAAAGATGATGGACAGATGATGCTCTGATGGACAGAGAGCAGCGTGGGAGTTACCCTGCAGTGAAATCACTGATTTGGGACAGCAACAGGGCAGCCCTGGGGCAGAGCAGCTGCTCAGCAGCACCGATGGACAGGCTGTGGGCTGGTTTATCCTTCCCCAGGAAAAACATTCCGAATTCCTGCGGTCTGCAGGGAGAGCTCGGTCTGGGGTGGGGATGTGGCTGGGGAGCTGCCAGCCGATCCCAAACAGCCCCAGGGAGATGTGAAGGTGGGAAGGGAATATCGGGAAAATCTGAGCATCCCTCACCTACCTTGGGTGCTGAGAGAGTCCCCTGGTCCCTGGGGGATGCTGAGGCTCAGCAGGGACTGAGCAGGGGGGAATGTGGAGCAGCTCCTCGGGCCCTGGAACGAGAGGGCAGCTGCAGTCAGTGTCTCCCCAGAGCAGGCTGAGGGCAGGGGCTGTACCCACCGAGGGGCGATGCCAAGGAGCCAGGGCAAACCCACAGGGATTCGGCTGCAGCAGCTCCAGAGCTTTGTGGCACACTGGGGAAAATCCTGCTGGCTCTTGGGGTGGGGGATGACACCCCAGAACGGGACAAGGTGGCCGTGAGTGGGGCTCTGGTGTGG
>NC_031795.1:5896118-5902361 GCF_001522545.3 Parus major | reverse complement strand
ACAGGGAGCTCCAGGGTGGGCCTGTGGAAATCACCTCCTGCCCAGCTCTGCCTGCTCACACAGCTCCGTGAGCCCCCGGGGAATTTTTCACAGAAATACATTTACAGAGGAGCTGTTTGGCTCTGCCTGGGGTGTTTTGCACCTTTCCAAAGGTGTTTCTGAAGGCAGGGAGCTCTCTGGGATCCTGTGTGGGTAACAAGTGCCAGGGAATCTCCTGCCTCCTCCACCCTTCCTGCTCACAGGTGATGGAGGGAGGCCGGGGGGATGGAGCTCACATATCAAGGGTAAAAATAATTTGTGAAGTGCCAAACTGCAGCCTGGCAGCAAGAAGGTGGAGTTGTACTTGGAGAAATGGCAGAAAAATCTCCATGTGCTCCGGGGCTTGAAAAACGGGAGAGGAGCAGGGAGGTGTCTGTGTCCCCACGCCTGACTCTGCAGTTTGTAGGGAAATGAACATTTTTGTCTGTCCAATCTGCATTTTGGCTGTGTTTTGGCTTGGATAGATGAACTGATGCTCTGGTGTTGGCTGTGCTGCAGGGCAGTTACCTGGAGCGGGATGCCCGGTGAGGAGGGGTCCGGAGGGGTCCGAGCCTGGGGCTCCTGTCCCTGCAGGGTCTCCAGGGCCTGTCCCACCAGGTTCCTCCTCCTGAGGAACTCCCTTTGGCGGGGGCTGAGCTCTGGCTGCGGGGCTGGCCGGGCTGGCTGGCGGCAGGTGCTGGTGTTGTTCCTGCAGCGGAGCCTCTCCCTCTCCTCCTGCCTCCTCTCGCTCCTCTCCTCGCTGCTCTCCCCCGGGCACCGCCGCCGCTGGGGCCGAGCCCTCCTGGGCATGGTGGCCGTGTCCCCCCGGGGCCTCTGCCCTGCCAAACCAGGGCAAAACACCTGAGAGAAAATCAACCCTTTCTGGGATTTAATGCTTGTGGGGTATGGGGCGGTGTTTGGGAGTGCCATTTACACGTAGGGTATTTCCGTGCTTTTTAGTTTGTATTCAGATCTGCTCTGTAATTCTTTTTACTCTCCTTGTGGTAGCTGTGGGGTGCTCAAAGCTCATTCCTGGGGCTATCTTTTACACTAGGGGCCTCCTTTGAAGGCGAGCAGCATTTCTGGGGTGCTCAGCTCTTGCCCTGGCTGGGGCAGGAGCCCACGAGTTCCATCCAGGACATTGCTCCAAATGCTGAGCGTTTTTAACTTTGGATTGCTCCATTTCAGAAAAGGCCCACTTGTGTGTCCTGCTGTCTCCTCTCATCCATCTCTTCCCATCAGGAAAAGCTCAGCCCTCTCCCACCTGCGCTGCCTCTGGCTCACCCAGCCTGTCCCAGGGCTGTCTAAGCCACCAAAAATGCACTGAAAAGCAGGCTAAAGCTTAAAGAAACACAGTCCATTACTCACCCCGGGCTGAGCAAACCCTTGAGGCTTTCATGACAAGCTAATTCTCCATTTCCTTCTTCTGTTACCCCAAATTACCCTCTCTAATTAAACATGTCCTCTATCTTTGCTTTCCAAGCTGTTACACTTCTTGCTTCAAGGGAAACCAGAAAAAAACCTCTGCTTCTTGCTGGTTCACATTACAGTTTCCCACTGCAAGTTGTGTAGGCTGAAAGTGGGGTGAAAAAAGAGGGAAAAGGTGCCTGGTGCTGCTTTTAGCCTCTGCTCCCCTCCAGTCCCAGCTCCTGGTGCTGTGGGTGCTGCAGCACTTACCTGGTTCTCCTGTCCTGCCCGTCGAGTGGCGAGCTGAGCCGGGTGTTGGTGGGCAGGAACTCGCCCCAGCTGCTCTCTTCATGCCAAGCACCCCATCTTGTGCTCTCCTTTCCTCGCTGTCGAACAGGAAGCGTTGCAGCTGCGGCCGAGCCCCGGTTCCTGTCTGTGCTCACAGCGGGACCGGGCTTATCTCGGGAGCCCTGCGTGTCCAGCCTGGCCCTGAGCGAGCCAGCAGTTATCCTGGGACATCTCCCCTTGCTCTGTGGCACACAGGCAGCACTGCCCCATGGACCTGCTTGTGGCACTTGGAGAAGGAGTTTCCCCAAGCGGCTTTGGGGCAGAGAAATCCAGACTTAGGGAAGTACAGTAATGCTATTATTTTAAGGCTTCTTGCAGATTGAAAAGAGGGAAAAAAGTGTGTTTTGGCAGCTGAGGAGAGGTCAGGAATGGCAGAAATTCATTAAGGTCTTTAGAGAAGTGAAAGCTTCGTTAATGCAAATGGGGAGGAGGTCGGTTTAGCCAGCTGGGCACCGATAAGAGCTCCCTGCTTGTGCACGTGGAGAAGGAACACCAGGAAAAGCAGAGGTCTCAAAGTAACACGGGATTTATTTTACAAAGACCAACATGGAAGGGATGTGTGACAGAAAATCTCCAGATTCAGAGACTCTCTCATGGCTTTGGGTGGTTTGGGCTGCTTGGCCCAAACCCTGGTTCTGGGCCAGGGCTCAGCTCAGCTGCCTCGGTGGCTTTCCAGAGGGAACAGTTTCTGCAGGTTGAGCAGGAACCCTGCTGGTGAGCAGGACACTGGCAGCAGACACTGCTTGGAAACAGCCCTTTACAAGAGTCCATTAGTAAAAAGGACATTTCTGTGCTGCGTTCCAGGCTCCTGGAGTGTCCTGCCCCAGGGTGTCAGCAGAGGTGTGGGGAGGGTGCCCAGGCAGCCGGGTGAGCGCCCAGCTGGGTCCTGCTTGGCCCCAGGTGTCCCAGCACAGTCCCAGGAC
This sequence comes from Parus major, assembly GCF_001522545.3. Lineage (NCBI taxonomy): Eukaryota > Metazoa > Chordata > Aves > Passeriformes > Paridae > Parus > Parus major. The sequence continues at coordinate 5,899,665 of NC_031795.1, read as the reverse complement.
TACGTTCTCCTGACGTTTTCCAGGCGGTAGCTGCTGCGGATGAGGGAGTCCAGGAGCTCTGGGGTGATGCTGTGGGCGAGGAGCATGCTGCCCACGGCCCGGGGAGGGTAGTGCAGCTCCCGCCGGCGCAGGGCTCCGGCCCGGATGATCTCCAGGGCACACTCCTCCTTCGGGGCCGGCGTGTCCGGGATAACGTGTGAGACGGCGCTCACGGCGCTCTCTGAGGGGGGACAGGGTCACAGTGTCAGCTGGGGCTCACTCAGGTGTCTGGGGCACCCTCAAACCCACAAACTCTGCAGATCACACCTGTTAAACAAGGCTTAGAGCAGCGAAAATAGCAATCATAAGATGTCCTTCCCTTTGCACCTCTCGAGTGGCTGCAGGACCTCCTCCCCTGAGTTCTCTCAGAGGATGGCAAAGGCCTCAGGCCATGGTTTTTTAGGAATTGGGGTCCTGTTTCCACAGCTGCACAGACACTGTGGGAGGAGGCTCCAGCAGCAGTGGCAGAGCAGGACCAGGCAGGGGTGGTGGGCTCAGCTTGGCTGCGCTGCTGGGCTGAGCCACGGGGTCCCGCTGGGCTGAGCTTACCTGTGTTGATGTAGCCCAGGATGCAGAGTGTGATGGAAACATTGACCTTGTCTATGATGAGCTCCTGCCTCAGGGAGCTGAAGAATCCATCTAAGGCGAACTTGGTTGCGGAATAGGGAGCAGTAAAAGGGCCGGCAATTCTGCCTGGAGCAGAGACAGAGCTGGGGTTCAGGTGCTGGGCAGGCACCAGGCTCTCCCTTCCTCTTGCCCTGCCAGTAGCTGCAGGGATTTTTGGAGCTGCTGGGATTTAGGGTGTTGGAATGAGCTGTCATGAATGCTTGAGAGAAATAAACACACAGAGGAATGTTTATAATGTAACGTGGAACGAAGCACCCCAGTGCAGCTGATACTGCTCCTGTGCCCTGCAGAGATGCCCACATTGCAAATGTGTGTTCAAGACGTGAAATCACCTGCACTGCAGTGTGAGGGTGAGCAGAGGGAGCCAAGACACTGACAGGACAAAATATAAATTTCCCAGAGGAAATTGTGCACCAAAGATCTAAATCACGTGCTGACCCTGAGTCCCAGCTCTCGGCTTGTGTTCCTGCCCCTGCCCCTTGATGAAGAGTCTGGGCAGGGATCCCTGGCAGGCCGGGGAAGGGCTGTGAGCTCACCTGCTATGGATGAAACCACAACAATGCTGCCCTCGCTCTCCTTCAGCAGGGGCAGGGCAGCCGTGGCCAAGGCCACGTAGCTCACAAAGTTGATCTCCATGAGCTTTCGGACGTGGCCCACGTCCCCGCTGAAGTAGGTGAAGCCGCTGTGGCCGATGTGGTTCAGGATGAGCATGTCCAGGCCGCCTGGGGACAGAGCAGGTTTGCCACCAGCCACCGTCACCTGCAAGCCAGGCCCCTCCTGGAGGCCAGGGGTGCTGTGGGGTGAGGAGGGGCAGCTCCACGACACCTACCCCAGGTGTTCTCAGCCTCCCTGAGCAGCTCCTGGGGCAGGGTGGGGCTGTCCATGGAGCCGCTGATGTAGCGGGCGGAGGCAGCACCCAGCTCCAGGCATCGCTCCACAACCTGGGGGGACAGAACGGGGTGGGATGGACTCCCCTGCATGGCACCCCCATCCCGGGCTGCTCCTGTCCTGGGCCAGACAGGGCTGGTGCTGGGGGAGCCCTGGGGTGGCTCTGGAGGGTACCGGCTGTGCCGGGGCTGGGGTGAATATCCCATTTACTTTCTGCAGCTTGGCCTCTGTCCGTGCCGTGAGCAGCAGGTGGGCCTCCATGTGAGCCAGGTGATAAGCCATCTGCTCCCCGATGCCGCTGCTGGCTCCCGTCACGATCACCCGCTTCCCCCGGAGCATCTCTGCGGAGGAGGGCGCAGAGCTCAGAGCTGGCACAGCCCTGGCTGTCCCTCTGCTCGGGGACACTGCAGCTCCTCTCTGTCCCTGCCAGCCTCGTCAGACCCCGCCGGAGTCTGATCCCTAACCCCGGCTTGGTGGGGAACACGTGTGGGCCTGGCCAGGGAGCGGTGAGAGCTGAGCGATGAAAGGATGGAATGTTTAAAGTGGGGAAACTGCTTGTTTCCCAAATAAGTCATTTACAGAGGTCAGCCAGTGTGTCCCAGCAGAGGCAGTGTAACTCCACGAGCTGCCCCTGTGCTCTGACCCCTTGCCCAGGGGCTGTGTGCCCTCCCAGCCCTCCCGCTCTGACTCTGGCAGGTTCCTGTGCCCCTCTGGCAGTGCCTCGCTGTGTTTGTAAAGCCAGTTTCTGCCAGGACTTACCTTCACTGAAGTTCTCAGGTGCTGAATAAAAATAAAAGGCCAGTGCTGCTCCCAGCAAAGGGATGAAGATCTTCAGGAGCAATCCCATCCCTTTGCAGAGGTACAGGCAGGAGCGAGATGGGCCCCACGGGGAGGTGAAGGTGGCCGGAGGTTGCAAATGGGGCTGGGAAGTTTTGAGCTGGTTCTTATCTCACACAAGTTTGCTGCTATCTGTTGGACCTTTTCTTTGCCCTGCCGGTGATTTAGCAAACATTAACCTAATGAAGCGTGTGGCTTTGGACTTTAGGCTGTCCCTTTGCACCCTTGGCCTGCCAGGAGCGCCGGGTGTGCTTTGTGCTGAAGGCACTGCACAGCTTCCAGCTCCACAGAGTCTGTGACAGCAGTGTCCCCTCAGAGCACACATCTGTGGGACGAGTGCACATCCCTGTCTCCCCACTCCACATCTAAACCAGGAGCAGCCCTTCCCTTCCTCGCTGGCTGCCACAAGGATTTGCTGATCAGCGCTCCCTGTTGTGCAGGTTCACAGCAATATCTGGAGAGAGCAGGGCTGGCAGAGGTTCCATTTCCCAACCCTTACTGGGGGTTCTGCTTTATCCCCTGGGATATCACCATGGGTATAATACAGTTTGTTGGATGGCTCTTACCCCTAAAAACTGCTGAGGAATCCACGGGCTGCAAAATGCAGTGAAAGAACCAAGTGGTCGAATAGGAAAGCTCTGCAGCTTCCCCAGTGTTGTGATAGTGCTCAGTGTCTGCTGATGGCAAATGGGTTTGAGAGTGATTTTCTGACAGTTTAAAGGGCAGGACCCACTCTGTGTGTGCTGGTTTGTGCAGGTGATCTTGGAGTAAGGAGAGGAATTAGGAAGGGATTGTTCTTTGGGAAGGTGGGGAGGCCCTGCATCCCTGGCAGTGCCCAGGGGAGCTGTGCCCACATCAGCTGAGGAAGGCGATAAAACCCCGCCAGCACACGCAGAGCTGTCCGGTTAGTACACTTTATTTAACAATTATTTTAATAATTAGTGTGGCGCGGCCGGGCGGGGCGAGCAGAGCACGGAGCCGCCGCTGCAGGGCCCGCTCTGTCCCTGCGGGTGCCGCCAGCGCATCACGGACCGGGGGCGGCGGTGCCGGGCAGGACCGGGGGCGGCGGTGCCGGCAGGACCGGGGGTGCCCGGGGACCCTCGCGGTGCCGATGCCGGACAGGACCGGAGGATGCCCGGGGACCCTCGCGGTGCCG